>NC_051216.1:44434298-44564298 GCF_015220715.1 Pygocentrus nattereri
GAGAGAAAGAAAGAGCGACCACTCTTCGTACCACGAGAGAGAGAGAGAGGGGGGGGGGGGGAGAGAGCGAGAGAGAGAGAAAGAAAATGAGAGGGAGAGTTGGGCAGATGGAGAGAGAAAGAGGGAGGGATGAAGAGAGAAAGAGAAGGAGAGAGAGATGGAGGGAGAGATGGAGAGAGAGAGAGAGATATGGAGAGAGAGAGAGAGAGATAAAGAGAGAAGGACAGAGATATGTAGAGAAAGGGAGAGAGAGAGAAGAAGAGAGAGCGAGAGAGAGAGAAAGGGAGAGAGAGAGAGAGAGAGAGAGAGAGAGAGAGAGAGAAGGACAGAGATATGGAGAGAAAGGGAGAGGGAGAGAGAGGAAGAGATGGAGAGAGAGAGAGGGAGGGAGTGAGAGAGAGAGAGGGAGAGATGGAGAGAGAGCGAGAGAGAGCGAGAGAGAGAAGGAGAGATGGAGAGAGAGAGAGAGAGAGAGAGAGAGAGAGAGAAGGACAGAGATATGGAGAGAAAGGGAGAGATGGAGAGAGAGAGAGAAAGAGAAGGACAGAGATATGGAGAGAAAGGGAGAGAGAGAGAGGGAGAGATGGAGAGAGAGTGAGAGAGAGGGAGAGATGGAGAGAGAGAGAGAGAGAGAAAAGATACACAGAGCTGCTCTGTGTCCTCTGTACTCTGCAGCTCTCCTGTGTAAAGCTCTAGGCTCTGGATGTTGACCTTGGGTGCCGAGCTGTTCCCCCTGGGCAGAGACTAAGTGCCCCCCTGTGTGGGTCAGCAGCTCCCACATCACTTACACGCCGGCCTGACTGACCTCAGCACAGTCGGCCCCCAGAGTGTCCGGCCTGACGCACCTTACTTTTCAGACTGAGGAACAGGAGCTGCAGGGGAGACGAACGCAAAGGATCTTCTCACTCTTTAAAGCTGCAGGTCTCACTGCAAAAGATATGATGCAGCTTTTGTATGAGTGAATATTTCTCACCTGTAGCTCATTTAAACAAGCAGGTGGCAAACATTTAATCCATACCTCATCAGCGTTTGTCAGTTTGTAACTTCTGGTCAATGAAAGTGTAAACGTAACATTACTTATCCGACTATATAATTGATAGACTACTGAAAGTGTGTTGCAGGCACCTCAGACTACACAACCGTGTAAAGCCAGCCTAACGGTGTTATTTAAAGCTTAGTAAAAGGCTTGTTTTCCATGTTACTTCATTGTGCAAGAATGTTACCTTGCTATTAGTATGTAGGCAGCAATGTTCTTACTGTGACTGCTCAATAACCTCATAATTTAAAGGGTCTATTAAGCCCAAATTGTGTTAAGCCCCGCCTAACTTAGTTGCTGCTCCTCTGTCCTCCTTTGAAGCTGTTGTGAAATCCACGATAGATGCACACCTATGGCCACTTCACAACAACTGAATTCTGTACCACTTCACCACGACACGAAAAGCCCTTGTGCTGTTAATGGAATAACCTTTTAGTTTGATGCTGCAAAAATACTGATGAAGTAAGAACCCGTGTTTTGTTTAAACTGAGAGGCGCCTTATGTTCTCAACTAGAACTCTAACAGGCTAAAAGAGCCAACAGCCTAAACAGCTCCATCATTAATATCACCGGCTTGAATTAAAGCACTTGCAGTATGATTAAAGACTAAACATGTCACTGGACTACAAGCTTAAAATCTTCATGTTTTAGTCGGTTTAGTTGTGTCAAATCCAGGCTGAATCCCAACCAACTCCGTACTCCCTAAATAGAGTTCTAGCTATGAAAGTTTGGAAATTCTAGCCTCGACAGCCAAATATCATTCATCTGAGTCCCAAATGGCCGTTTCTTAGCTGTGTTTTGCTCTGTTGGGCTGCAGGATCCAGTATTTAAATTCCAACGTTGTGCACTTTGTAGGGAGCAGGGAGCCGTTTGAGATTCCGCCCTATCATGAGAAGAGGGCGCCGCTGGATTAGTGCTAAATAAGACTCAGGGTGGCAATTTGGTGACCAAAAAAGCACCTATAAAGCAAAAGGTTTGGTATAAAACAGTGCTATTTTACCACATGCCCATTGTTACACAACACTAAAGTAGTTCATGAAATGACAGCAGACAGCAAAGGGTGACCAAACGTTCTCCTCATTCAGCGGTCCATGGTTGCTTGACAACGGTACCATACTCTAAAGACACATTTCTTTACAGAATACTTGTTTATGTCGATTATTATTATTAATAATAGCTTAAATCATTTTCTGAAAAAGTGTGTATTTAGTTATATTTAATGTTGGCCGCATTTTAGAAATGCAATAAGTGGCTTGAGTCCATATGTTATGTTAAGTGATACTTTTTTAATCCCACCTCCACATTTAACCCATCCATGAAGTGAAACACCACATACACACTAGTGAATACACACACACACACACACACACACACACACACACACACTAGGGGGCAGTGGGCAGCCCTATCCACGGCGCCCGGGGAGCAATTGGGGGTTAGGCATCTTGTTCAAGGACACCTCAGTCATAGACTGTCAGCGCTGGGGATCGAACCGGCGACCTTCCGGTCACAGGGCCAGCTCCCTAACCGCCAGCCCACGATTGCACTGATAGAGGGATTTTATCACGAGAAAGAGTTTTTAGGCACTTTGCTTCATGTTGAGCCTAAGAACGCCCTTCCCCATGATACAATCGCAGTAATGCACAGCCTCAAGTGGCTTATTGCTTTAATAATACTTTAGCGTCAACCAAATGTATAGAACAATGACAATAATTACTCAAGACTTAAGGATAATAATATGGAAATAAGCAGAAGTGTATAATTTTTCCTCAAGGGCTTCAAAAAGCTTACGAATAAACCGTATGGTTGGGCGGTAAGAGAGAAATAGGCCACAATCTAACTTGAAGCTTGGATTAATGACTTCATCTGGGAAATCAAGCGTAATTTGTTCGGTTTGGTCCAGATGTTCCAATCAGAGGCTCTGATGGTATAAAGCACTTGAGAAACGTTCAGCTGAGGAGAGAAGACCCTACACAACATGGTTTGCACTCAGACGTCGCTGAGGAGTTTCATTAGAAAAAACAGATGGAGGCTCAGTGATCTTAGATGTAGGTGTTGAAAACACACACACACTTTTTAACATTGCATTATGCTGTTCATCCATCTTTCATCATCATCATCATCATCATTTAACCCTACTCTCTCCTCTCCTCTCTCTCCCTCAGTGGTGGTGCTCTCTCGCTTTATTTGTTGGTTATATGAAGCATGGTGTCACCAGGCGGGAGGAGATGATGAATGGAACATAAAGAGCGAGAGCCTGAGGCTGGCCAACAGCGCTTCACTACACGCTCGCTCCCAAACCGAAACCATTTCCTCAAGCCTTTGGGGGGTTTCACGCAAAATCATGTTACTGAACTAAAATGGTTCCCCCTCCAAGCTTCTCCCTCTTCCAGCCTCAGAAATGTTTCATGCTCTCCTGCAAAGAGCTAATAAAACAACCCCACGTGTGGAGGAGATTGTTATATGGGGAAGAGAAGAAATAAGGAAAAAAAGACATAAAAAGAGGGTTGAAGAGAAGAAACGTGTAGAGAAGGCCTCCACAGCAGTGGAGTCATGCGCAGGCTTACTGAACCAAAGTCGTAGTGGTTAGAAAGCAGGGTAGAAACCAAATCGACTGGATGATTTACAAAAATAGGCCTCATTCACCAACTGTTCTTGAGAAGATTGAGAAGCTTCTGATATTCACTAATGTTTGATTATTAGGGAACAGAATCTACACACACACACACTCCAGGGCACAGAGGTGTGGCCAGTTCTGCAGTTTAGAGCACATCAGGAATCTGAAGTCGACTTTTTAAGAACACATTTAATAAAAAACGTAGGAAGGTGTTGGAGAATGAGGCCGCGGGGCCAACGCAAGACTTCACAAGCAACTAAACAGTGCTGTTGTCTCTAATGCATTAACATGGCTGCTGATGAGGAACAGGTGAGAAAACTGACCTAGTGCTCTGGTGAGAGTGCCCTCTGCAGGCAAGGGGAGGAATCAGCGAGAAGAGAAGAGAAGAGAAGAGAAGAGAAGAGAAGAGAAGAGAAGAGAAGAGAAGAGAAGAGAAGAGAAGAGAGTGGGTATCAGATGTGGTCATAAGAAAAGACAAAACAAAAAAAGTGATGAAAAGTGTATACAAGCCAAAGAAAAAGTAGAAGACAATGTATAGAATAAGAAGAGAAGAGGGGAGAAGAGAAAAGAAAAGAGGAGGAGAGAAGAGAAAATGTAAAGACATGTAAAGAGATGTAAAGAGAGAACATTAGAGAAAGTAAGAAGAGAAGAGAGAAAATAAGAGCTGTGATGAGAAGAGTAGAGGAGGTCAGGATAGAAATGACAAGAGAGGAGTTGAAATGAGAAGAGAAGAGAAGAGAAGAGAAGAGAAGAGAAGAGAAGAGAAGAGAAGAGAAGAGAAGAGAAGAGTGAGGGTGAGATGTGAGACAAAAAAAGAAAAAACAGAAGAAGAAAGAAGATAAGATGACAAATGTGTAGGTATAAGTAGGACAGAATGGATGGAATAATAAGAGACGAAAAGAAATTAAAAGAGAAAAGAAACGTGGGAATGAGAGGATAAAACAGCGGACATGGCAGTAGAAGACACAAATGGTGAAGATATGAAAGTTAGAAAAAGAGAAGAAACGAGATGATAAAATGAGAGATTGAATGAGGAGAAAGGGGGAGAAGAAGAGAACAGAAAAGACCTAAGAGAAGAGAAGAGTGGAGGAGATAAGAGAAATAAAAAGAGACGAGAAAGAAGCGAATAAAGACCAGATCCTCCCCTTTTGTAAACCCCAGCGCTGAATTCTCACTCTCGCTCAGGTCCAGTATTTAGATCAGTGGTCGTGGTGTCTCACTGCTGTTTCCCTCAGACTGCTCCACTGGCTGTGTGAGCGGCTTCTGTTCTGCTCTGGGCTGCAGGAACTGTCCAGCACCAACTGCTCCCTTCAACCTCACACGCTTGTGTAGCTAAAGAGCTGCTCATTCAGTGACTCCTGCTGCAAAACACAGGAACACTTCCCACCTCCAGAAAGCAATTTATGGCTAGAATAAGGGTATCCAATCACACGGGCCCTGTCAGCCGAGGTAGACGAGATGGGGAAAGCGAAGGCGTCTGGAGAAATGCTAATTCGGCACATTGCCCAGGCATGGGTGTGTATTTGTGTGTGTTTAAGAGAACAAAACGAGGCCCCGTTGGCACATTCAGAGGGTGAACTCTGAATCTGCCTTCATTTCAGAGAAGTACTGAGAACACAGAGTCATTTTAACATGTATTCCCAGTTATGTAGTTACTCTCAAGATACTTGGGTCTAATTCCAGATGAACATGCAGTGCCAGTCAAAATTTGATTGAATTTGTTTCTACAATCTAAAATACATTTGGATTATACTCGTGTTTTCAAAAACACCTCCACAACAAGTAGTTCTCAGCAGCCAACAAGGTGTCAGCAAGTGTGTATCCTCTTCAGTTCTGTTGGAAAAGCATCAGAAGTGGCTCCTCATGGAGCTGCTCGAGCGAATGATAAGAGAGTGCAAAGCTCCATCAATGCAACAGGGGCTGCCTTGAAGAATTTAAAGTACAGGATGGTTTTGATTTGTTTAAGACTTTTTAGTCACTGCAGGGATCCCTATGTGGTTTTGATAGTTTAGGTGTTTTTGTTGTTATTCTAAACTGGGGGAAACAGTTGCAATGAACATTACTCCAAAGCCAAATTTGGTCCAAACTTCAATACCCATAACTGCAGAAATCTGATTATGATTGGATCACTGAGTGCATGTAAACACACTCAGTGTTCTCTCCCCACCTACTGTCTCTGATGTCTCTAATTCTGCTTTAATGAATTTAATCCTTGAGCGATGCTTTTGAGCAAAATCTCAAATGTTTGTAGTTTGAATAATGCATTGTTCTCACACTGTTGAATCCGAAACCTCAACTTTTTCACATATAACATATTGAACATTTAAAGCTACACTATGTAAGTGGGGATTTGTAGATGTGGCATACACCTGTCCCCTGGGCCCTGATGGCGACCACGAGAGCTGGCAGGAAGGCACGCTGCGAGGACTGAGGGGAGAGGAAATCTGTGAGGGAGTCTGGAACCCAGGCCCCACTCCCTCGTGGATCTCACCCACACCCCTCACCCCTCCATCCACACAGAGCCTTGTCCTTGTTTGGGGGTTGGGACTCACGTGCTGCCCCCTCTCACTCACGGTTCTCCTCTCCCAATTCTCCTTGCAGAGCTGTGTCCTCGCTCGGGGTTTGGGCCCTGCCTTCCTGCCGGCTCTCGTGGTCGTCATCAGGGCCCAGGGGATGGGTGCATGCCACAGGAGATTTCTCTTGTGGAATTATGTAATTGCACACAACATGAGGAAGAACACTTTTACAGTGTCTTAGGGCCTCTCACCCCTTCCCCAAGGGGATGAATCTGATGATTGCTTGCGTGTATTCAAATTGAACTCCATCAAAACTGGGTAAAGGATGTGTCTTCCCAGGATAATAATTATCTACTCTTTTTATCATATCTTCATGAGTATAAAGTATATATAAAGTATAAAGCCGATTTTGCATTTGAGATCTAACATCAAGCAGGACCGTCTTTTTGAGCCTGTGCTTGTGACGTTGCGACTCAATGTGAGTACCAGATTCTGACCCATGTTTCAAGCTCTTACACCAGCACTGATAACTTAATGAATATTAATTTATTGATGTGATTTAAACCCCATATCCAACCTGGGTTCTTCACCTCTATTAGACGTGCAGCGCACCCGAACCGCCGTTGGAGTCGGACAAAAGTGGGCTGCTATTGATAGAGCTTATTGATGTTGTCTTTGTGGATGGTAGGGCTGCAAGGTCAGTGTTTCCTCCAGATGAGATAGGGCTCTCTTCCTAAACGCTGGCCACATTTGCCGAACTGCCTGACCTCTGCTGTACAGATAATCAATTGCGAGATCATGGCCGCCACCATGACTCAGCATTCGGCCTGTCTCCACTTCCGCTCACCTCTGTCCAGCAAAGTCATCTCTCTGGAAGTCATGATGGGGGGTTAGTGGAGGCCCACCAGCCAAGGTGCCAATTTTAAATCTCAAGACAACACTGCCTTTTATTCGTCCTCTCTCCCAGCCTGGTCAGATATGTAGGAGAGGAAAGATAAGATGACTCTGCACTCTCTTTCTCTCTCTCGCTCTCTCTCTCCGACATATTAACCAAGTGATTCAACAGAAACCTGCGAGCATCGTGTGAACAATACCACCAGCAACCGGGCAGTCCGGAGCGCCTACTCACACCAATTACAAGTGAATAGATTCAATTTGCTGGAGGAGGCAAAGGACAGGCAGTTATGGCACAGCTAGCCAGAGGCAAAGACATGGTGAACACAAAAAATAACAATACAATGGAAAATATTTGTGCTGTGATTGTTTACAGGTACAGGGTTCTCGCTGTTGTTGGGCGCATTCCATTATTGATAGCCTAAGTAGAAATGCTTCTATATGGAGATCTTGTGTAGACCCTAGTGTCTTTAAAAGTTCTAGTTTGGTACAGTCTGTAGGGACACCTGATATCAAATTGGTGGGTCAATGCTGAAGTATCAATGCTTCCTATCCTTATATTTCTTTTTTGAAATCGATGCTTGCTTATGAGCAAGAAAAGCATCTATGCACCACACAAAAAGAGTCTAAGGTGCCACATATTATTCAGCAGAGAATCGACAGAGGGCCAGACATCCACCCATTTAGGAAATCTATCTACAATATACAGAATATCCTAACCGGAATCACAAGGAATCCAGCTGTGATATGCTTGCACGGTGAAGAAGGAGCTATGGTCTTTATGAGCAAGATTTTTACATTCCTCACACAAATGAATAGAGAAAAGAAACTAGCAAGGATTGTGTGCAGTTTTCAGAGGAGAAAGAAAAAGAAAACAGCAGGTTTCATTCTTTCTATTCAGTCCATGTGTATATTAGCAACATTAACAAATGACTTGAACACCACAAGCAGCGAGATAAGTGACACAACGCTGCATTTATTCATTAAAGCAAACTACTCACCAGGCCATGGTGGGGAGAAGTACTCTTCGTTTATTTCTCAAGGGCTTTTTACAGCCTTGCGATATCAATAAATGCCAGTGAATTAAAATTTATCTTTGAGCTGAATATTTTTTTAAATAATAATAATGGCGAGCAAAACTGTGACTATAAAGGCACAAATTTTCTGCCTAATGTGCATCTTTTCATCATCAAGATTTACCAACTTTCATTAAGGAAATGAGATGCAGTGTATTGATATTGGGCGGCACAGTGGCGTGGTGGGTAGCACTGTTGCCTCACAGCGAGGAGGGCCTGGGTTCGATTCCCCGGCCGGGTGACCGGGGTCCTGGAGTTTGCATGTTCTCCCCAT
The DNA here is from genome assembly GCF_015220715.1 of Pygocentrus nattereri. NCBI lineage: Eukaryota > Metazoa > Chordata > Actinopteri > Characiformes > Serrasalmidae > Pygocentrus > Pygocentrus nattereri. The sequence continues at coordinate 44,442,711 of NC_051216.1, forward strand.
GTCTGCGTGTCCAGCTTCTCTTGTTTCCCACAGTTCAAAAGACATGCAGTCAGGCCAATTGGACTATCTGTGTCTGTGCGATGGACTGGCAACCTGTCCAGGGTGTATCCTGCCTTCCACCTGAAGACTGCTGGGATAAGCTCCAGCACCCCCCCATGACCCTGATGGAGAAGCGGCTTAGAAAATGGATGGATGGATGATATTGGTACTGAAATACTAGCCTTGGTGTAGAGGATCAAAAAGAAAAACAGTGGCCCCTGCACTCTTAACATTAGAAAGATGGTTCTTCAAGGGTTCTTCAGTGAAGAAATTGCGTTCTATATAGAAAAATGAACACTCAAAGAACCCTTTGTATGATTAAAGGATTCTTATCATCGTGAAAGCGTTCTTTCACTTGATGGAGAACGTGATTTATATGGTTCTAAACAGAACCTTTTTGAAAAGGGCATCTATATAGCACCCAAAAAAGAGCCCTTCTCAAAAAGCTTCTGTATTCACATTCTAGAACACATTCTCCATCACTCTCCACTTTCATGATGCAAAGAACCGTTTCCTTTATTAAAGAGCCCTTGAAGAACCGTCTTTTTAAGAGTTTGTGTCTCAAAATGTGGTCAATATAGGCCATTTATACTAAAGCCTATGGACAAGTAAGCTGGGAGAAGCTGATGGTGCCACTGCAGCAGTGCATGTGTGCCTGGTTGGGTGGATTACTGGCTGGTGCAAGGCATGAGCTCTGCCCTCAGCTCCTCTGTGGCAGCCAGGATCTGCTGACCCTGCCATTCTGCTAAGCGACCTCATCCAGCATCTTAATGAGTTGCTGACAGGACCCACCTCCCCCCTCACTGCAGGGGGCCACTGGAGTTTGATCTTTGAAGCCACAATCAGGAATCGTTGCCACTGGCAGGCCAGTTTAAAGCACCATAACAACAGAAACAGTTGAATGTCAGCAACATGCCCGCTGCAGTGCACGGGAGCCAAACCAAGGGTTTGGCATTACCTCACTGACCAGCCAAGATATGTTTGGTTTGGTTCATGTCTTTAGATTTAAACTGGAGTGCTAATGCATTGAACAATTGAAAGCTTTTAGTCTATAGGTTAGCATGGTGCACAAAAAATGATGCACTTGTCTCAACCATGTCCAGTGGTTCATTAATCTCTAATGACTTGTTTATATGGTTTCAGACACTGACACTATAATGTATTGAACAAATCTGCTTTATATTACAACAGCAATGAATGGATAATGCTGGTAGCGCTGCCTTGGTACAGGGTTCTGTACTAATCCTGAGAGCTATTTAACTTGGTTACTGGAAAATCTGAAAGCTTTCAGTGACCTTGTGGTGAAATATCAGCACTCAGATTGGATGGTCCCTGTAAATGCTTACGGTTTGACAAACCGCATCCAGATACTTCTGATGCCATTTTTTTGATATCATCATTATCTTCACCTTTATTTATATAGGGCCTTTCCCATGTTGTAGGACACTTCACAATCAAAGAACATGAATGGATTAAACAATTAACAACCAAAGGACAACACAGGTAAACGTTCAAGTAAAATGGAACAACAACAAAAACAAGTAGGTCTTTAAAAGAGATTTAAATGAAGATGGTGGCATCCTGAATAGACTGGGATTAGGGTTCTTTTCCATACTTTGGAAGCTACTACACTAAATGACCACCAATAGAAGTCAGTCTAAACCCTGGAACATGGAGAGGACCTAAATTTTGTCATCTTGAAGTATGGAACATATAGATGAAGCTCTGCTTAATATTAAGGAGCCAGACCATGCCTCATAAATAATCAGCAAGAGACATTTCACAAGAAAATGTTCCACTTTTGCTGAAAAGTTTCCTGCCAGAGATGCGAGAAAAGTGGCTATAGCTGAGCTAAAGCCTGAAGAAAAGCCTGCACTTTCATTTACTTTGTATTTTTAGTCTTTACTAGGACATTAGCACATACTGAGACCTATTTACAGCCAAGATGGCAAAATTAAAAACGTGGAGGTATTCATTTTTGTTGAAAGAACAAAGCGGCTCTTCTTAACATTTGGGTTGCCAGCGTCTGGCCTTGCCCAATGGGGAGAAAAGCACAAATTAGATTTTTAATCAAATGTTTGATTCAGATTTTGCAGTAGTCACCAACCTTCATCCTGGAGATCTACTTTCCTGCAGAGTCCAGTTCCAACCCCAAACTGCCACACATACTCCAGCTAACTGACTTCTTCAAAAGTTCTTGGTTGGTTAGATCAGATGCATTGGTGATAGGTCAGTGGAGGGCAGCATGTTATATGCAGGTTGGAACTAAAGCAGCTCTCCAAGAAGAAGGCTGGTGGCCACCGTCTAGCACACTGTGATACTTGCACAGCTCAGGGATGTCGCAGTAGTAGGAACCAGGAGGCTCAGAAAGCAAACCAATGAATATGTTAAAGACCCGAGAAGCTTCTGCAATGCTGGTGAAATCTTTCCTGCCTGTTTACAGAAATTTTCCGATATCTGCCGCATCTGTTCTAATGAGGCCGCCTTGTCAGTTTTGTAGTTCGCCGTTGTTTCCGTTTCGTCGTTCTTTTTTCGTGCTTCATTAATTTCTTTTCATGCTCACACATTTAGTATTCACTCTTGCTGTTGTGTTATTCAGATTTGGTCGTGTGTGCTTTAACATTTGCATTCACGTTTCGTGATTTGTCTGGCTGCTTTCCGTTCCTGAGTTTGGGGTCGACAATGTTTTGTTTCTTTTTTCTCTTTAAAATGCACACTCAATTCCACAGGGCATATAAAACAAAAACAACAACAAAAAAACAAAACTCTGCCCCTTCTTTGATACACGTGGCATCCCATGCTTCCGACATCTCCCCCCAAAACATACTCACATACTGCACTCCCTGCCTCAATGACATGTAAATAAGCTCCTGCAAGGTGGGAAACGATGTAGTGTAGCTTTCAGTGTATAACACGCCTCTGACTCATGCGCTCCCGTTCACGCTGTACTCCATGCCTCGACTCCCGTCTCCATAATCCTCTTACAGCCCGCGTGTCATACTGACACACATTCTCCCAGTCAGACTCTCTCTCAGTGCTCGCACCTCCACTCAAGCCCCTATCAATTAATCAATGCTAATGTGATACACATGCCATCTACCCCAGGCTCGCCATCGTACACATTGTCCAAGGTCACAGCTCAAGGCTCGTAAAGCCGCGGAGCATGTACGCGGCAATTAAAGGAGGCAGGGACAGGAGATTGAGGTAATGCAAGAGGACGGCAAGAGGGAAAGACATGGGATTAATTGGCATCTTATTGGATCACATGTCACAGGTGACAGCGCAAGGCAGGTAAATGTTTGAACGGAGCTGGTCGATAAGTGTCACGGGCGAAGGAGATGACGCATGTCCAGAAAGGTGCAGACAGAGTGCTGCTGAGATTGAGGAGCAGGAATATCACCTCAAAATAAAGAGAAACTGCACAGTGGTGATAGGAACCAGGGGTTGCCACATCTGTGACACTAATATTGCTATTTTATTTATTACTCAAAAAATCTTTCTGAGGTTATACATCACTGTTCTCAGAAGAAAGCACTGTATCTCCAAACTGGTAACTTTACAGGAGAAGGAAAAAACCTGCTTTACGTTTAATGTAAGTCAGTGGAACCAGACGTTTTTCCAAGTCATTTTGGACCATTTCTTTAAGTCCATTTATCATGAAATTTACGTACAGTGTAAAGGGTAACGTGTACTTTCAAGTTATGTCAAAAACTGAAAAACGTCAAAAATGGGAGATACGAGGATTTCTTCCGGCAACAGTGATATGTAATGTTAATGATGGAAAGTTAATGGAATCTGGGATTTGCCTCACACCACCCTATATGGGGGGTCAATAACTGCTCCGGATCCACATGTGGCTCTGTTACTGTTCTGTTACGGCTCCACAGCAGAATCAGATTTGTAGGTAGTAAATAAAATAATCCTCCTTTGCAGTAAAATAAAGCTCTGCTGATCATTCAACACAGTTTTAACAATAAATGGTCTTAAACGCTGGAGGTAATGTACAGCATATCTGCTAATTCAATCTTTAAAAACTTTAGATTGACCTGCTGACTGCTGGTCACCATTGCACCACACACAGCAATCTCACCAAGCTAGTAACTAGTGAAATGGTGAAGAGACAGATTTAAGATGAACATCGGTAATTTAGAGACAAATGGACTGACATAACTTTGCATTTATTAGCACTCCAGCTGGTTTACTGATACGTTTAATCTGCAGGATGAAGCTGTGGTCTTTTTGTCAGCTTCTTGTTCAAATGTTCCAGTTCCACCTTAAATGGTGCAGCTCAGGCACCATTTAACTCAATGGTTCGCATTTGGTTTGGTAAATGACTCAAATTTGTCATTAATGTGGCTGAACCTGTGTCCTGAATTGACCTGCATGCACACATCCTAATCAGTAACGCCATGTGAATCAACCACATGTGTCATGAACCAGCTAACGAACCAGGAGAACAAGTCTTTCTCACAAGAATCATTAGGTTTGAGAAGTTCTCAGGTGTTCATTATCAGAGCGAGATGAAGGTGAAAGTGATCCTTTTGCAGCATTTACTGGCCCTGCTGCCCCCTTTACGTTCTCATTAAAATCGTATGGCTATGAATCGGATACATATCCGATCTAGGACCACATAGTGTGGCTCAGGTTGGAAGCAAAAAGATCAGATTTGTGTGTCGACACTACTCTGAAAAAATCAGATCTATGTCACATTAACGTAAAAAATTGGTATTGTGCCACTTCAGCCTGGCCTGGTAATGTGAACACAACCCAAGTGGCTCAAACCTTATTTGAAAAGATCAGATTACCATGTGCCTCTATAGATCAGATTACAATGTGCCTCTATAGAACAGATTACCATGTGCCTCTATAGATCAGATTACCATGTGCCTCTATAGAACAGATTACCATGTGCCTCTATAGATCAGATTACCATGTGCCTCTATAGATCAGATTACCATGTGCCTCTATAGATCAGATTACCATGTGCCTCTATGGAACAGATTACCATGTGCATCTATAGATCAGATTACCATGTGCCTCTATGGAACAGATTACCATGTGCCTCTATAGATCAGATTACAATGTGCCTCTATAGAACAGATTACCATGTGCCTCTATAGATCAGATTACCATGTGCCTCTATAGATCAGATTACCATGTGCCTCTATAGATCAGATTACCATGTGCCTCTATAGATCAGATTACCATGTGCCTCTATAGAACAGATTACCATGTGCCTCTATAGATCAGATTACCATGTGCCTCTATAGATCAGATTACCATGTGCCTCTATAGATCAGATTACCACGTGCCTCTATAGAACAGATTACAATGTGCCTCTATAGATCAGATTACCATGTGCCTCTATAGAACAGATTACCATGTGCCTCTATGGAACAGATTACCATGTGCCTCTATAGAACAGATTACCATGTGCCTCTATAGATCAGATTACCATGTGCCTCTATAGAACAGATTACCATGTGCCTCTATAGATCAGATTACCATGTGCCTCTATGAAACAGATTACCATGTGCCTCTATAGATCGGATTACCATGTGCCTCTATAGATCAGATTACCATGTGCCTCTATAGAACAGATTACCATGTGCCTCTATGGAACAGATTACCATGTGCCTCTATAGATCAGATTACCATGTGCCTCTATAGATCAGATTACCATGTGCCTCTATAGAACAGATTACCATGTGCCTCTATAGATCAGATTACCATGTGCCTCTATAGATCAGATTACCATGTGCCTCTATAGAACAGATTACCATGTGCCTCTATAGATCAGATTACCATGTGCCTCTATGAAACAGATTACCATGTGCCTCTATAGATCAGATTACCATGTGCCTCTATAGAACAGATTACCATGTGCCTCTATAGATCAGATTACCATGTGCCTCTATGAAACAGATTACCATGTGCCTCTATAGATCAGATTACCATGTGCCTCTATAGATCAGATTACCATGTGCCTCTATAGATCAGATTACCATGTGCCTCTATAGATCAGATTACCATGTGCCTCTATAGATCAGATTACCATGTGCCTCTATAGATCGGATTACCATGTGCCTCTATAGATCAGATTACCATGTGCCTCTATAGACTGGTTATAGGAATGTAGCCAAAGTAGCACAGATATGACTTTGAAAAGATCATCTTGAAAAATTCCGATCATTAAAATCTCATGGCCGCGAATCGGATAGGTGTCCGATCTAGGACCACATATGAAAGTGGCTCAGGTCAGATTGAAAAGATCAGATTTGTGTGTCCACACAGCCCTGAGAACATCAGATCTGAGTCACATGAGGGCAAAACAAATGAATTTGTGCCACTTCAACCTGGTAATGTGAAATGTAGCCAAATAATGTGAACATAGCCAAAGACAATCAGAGGAGACGATCTTTAAAAGACGGCGGTGGGACGGACGTCCACCTTATGTGTCTCAGAACACGACGTCTTCCTCTCGGCCTTCTTTAATAAGGACACGGGAAGGACGTTTTCCTGAGTCTGACGCCATTTAAAAGCAGTTAAAAACACAAGCGGCCAAGTGAAAACTCATCTCACTCTGACTGGACATGATGCTGGTTGTCATGGTACTCTTTACTCTAAGCGGTTCTCTAGGCATGCGCATCATTTTGGATCGGATTACTTGTAAACACCTCAGTCTTAATCTGATCGGAATGAATTCAATCGGACTGGCAAAAATCTACCCATGTAAACACAGCCAGTGATGGTTATCATGCTTTTTGGCATCAAACAAGCAAACTTTAACATATATATTCATCAGTCAATGCTTTCATATTCTATAGGTGGAAAAAAGCTTTATGCCATTCTAGCATGTGCTGCTGCTCCACAGCAGCCAATCCTATTGGCACTGCTTTTCTATGGAGGCTACACAGGCTGTGTATGCACAATTGTCAGCAATGGGTGGCCGTCAAACTCAGGAAATTCACTGAGTCTGGATGCTGCTGGATGTCAAATTTACAGTCATATGCAAACCTTAAGCAGGGCATTAATCTGCAAATTTAAGTGGAAAATTTCTGATTTGCTGTTTTTATTAACACTTTGAAAAAAGAACATAAAACACAAAATGTGCCATAGCAAGCAAGCAAAATTTATTTATACAGCCAGTGGCGACGGTGGCAAGGAAAAACTCCCTAAAGAGGAAGAAACCTTGAGAGGAACCAAGACTCAGAAGGGGAACCCATCCTCCTACGGTCGACACCGGATAGCAAACATTATTAGTATGAAGTATTATAGTACAAATTGATGCCTGTAGCTTTTGCACAGTCCATATTTTTGTGTCAGACTCAGCAAATCAACAGTAAACATACCTCAAAATGTGCAGAAGTGGGTTCTTGTAGTTGACACATTACCGCATTTTCACTTGGAAAATCAACAGGGCATGACCAGGGGCGCCCTAACTTTTGAATACCACTGCATTTACGACAACCACAGAGACGGGAAGGGATCCCAGATCAGCGCTCCAACTCTGAGAAGCGTTATGAATCATTACGGATACGGTGCCTGTCCTCAGATCAGCATAAAAAGAAAGCTCTTAATGGAGTTAGATTGCTGGAAATATGAACGACTGAAAGATGAATCTGCATAAACATGTAAGACAGCAAGATTAAAGAAACATTCATTCAGTCTGTGTTTCTGCTGCGGAGTGATTTATGAATGGGAAGAGGAAGAAGCGAGCGAGCGCTTTGACATGCTTTTTAAGGAGACGTCTCTGTTCTCCCGGTCCCGTAAAAAAACGAAACGCGGCAAGAGAAAAACAATACGGGCTGTAATTCCAACAGCCTGTTATACTGAGGATGATCCTATGCGACAGACACACATCTTGATGTGCTCGGGCTGCATGGAGCCGCTTAGATTAGCTGACTCAGGCCGTGGAATCTGAGATAGCTTTTGTGTCTGTCAAATATTGTATCTCTCAGATGCCGCACTAGATTGAGTTTTCACATCGAATCCGTCTGCGGCTGTTTTTTTTTTTTCGTTTCTTTTTTGAGACGCGACCAGTTCCTTGGAAGGAGGGATGGCGAACGAGAGATTGAACGAGAGGAGGTTAGTGCCGGACAGATCGAGAAATGGAACAACAGAGTGAAACCGAGGAGTGACAGATGTTTACACGACGAGCTGGAGTAAAGATGAAATGGGGACAGATAGACGAAATGGAAAAAACAGATGAAGTAATAACAAAAACGTGTTTTATATGGAGTGACGGTACCGGCTATGGAGAGGGATATAGGTACGGCCTGAGTGAAACAAAGAGAAAGAGCCTTCTGTCCTTATCCATGTCCACAGTGATTGAAAGACAAACTGTAAGGAGCCTGACCAGTGGCCTTTACAGTGGCACTGTTTAAAAGTATGTGGACAACTGACCACCTGGGCAGTAATATGGAGTGCCCATCACTATTTGTATCTTTAACAGCCTTCACTCCACTGGGATGGCTTTCCACAAGATCTAGGAATTCGGAATATTCCCTTACAAGAGCACTTGTGAGGTCAAGCACGGTCTAAGATGGTCATTACCATCACGCTTCACTTGAACTAAGGAGTCCAAACCCTGAAAAACAGCCGGAGGTCATTATACCTCCTCCACCAAACTTTATGTTGGCACTGTTCATTCTGGTAGGTAGTGTTCTCCTATAATCCATCAAACCCAGATTCCGCCATCAGAATTGAATTAGATTAAGTGACCCTTATTAGTTTCATAATGGGGAAATTTCACCTTCACAATCGAACCCATCCATGCAGTGAAACACCACATACACACTAGTGAAGACACACACACCAAGGGGCAGTGACCACACTTGCCCAGAGTGGTAGGCAGCCTTATCCTCAGCACCCGGGGAGCAGTTGGGGGTTAGGTGCCTTCCTCAAGGGCACCTCAGTCATGTACTGTCGACTCAGAGGATCCAAACTGGCTATCTACCGGTCACAAGGCTGGTTCTCTAACCTCCAGCTCACAAATGCCAGATAATAAAATGTGATCCATCACTTTAGAGAACACATTTCAAATGACAGTGTGCTTTACACCACTCCAGCCAGCGCTTGGCATTGCACATAGTGATCTTAGGCTTGTGTGCAGCTGCTCGGCCATGAGAAACCTTTTCATGAAGCCCCCAACATTAATATTAGTTATTTTGCCAATGTTGACCACCCTTGTATTTAATTAATTTTCAGTGAAAATGTCCATTAGATACAAGGAATGTACTTTTTGTCGGACAACAAGCAGGAAATATATATTAGTAATGTTTTGGATAGCATTTTTAAAAGAATCTCTGAAGACATTCACAATCATAATTCATTTAATGTAATTTAAAACGTGTGTGTGTGTGTGTGTGTGTGTGTGTGTGTGTGTGTGTGTGTGTGTGTGTGTGTGAAAATTATACATCAGTATCATCAGCACTAAGTAATAATATCAAGTATTCTTTTTCAATATGAGTATTTTATTCATCCACTCTTTACTTGTTGCACCTACTGCCATTTCAGCACTTCCTTCCTTCCAATTAAAAAACAAACAAACAAACAAACAAACAAACAAACAAACCATAAAACCCAGTTATGGATGTGTCCTCCCAGCAAAAGACCAAAGGTCTACTTAGAAAAAACTTAGAAAGTAAGAAAACTTCACTACAAGAACAAAACCGGACACCTGAGATGTGCAGCAAGCGTTTATGCACTGAAGAGCCTTATTTGTAAAGAGGATCACTTGTACTGTGAGAAACTGAACGTGCAACAAACTACTAAGACTGAACTGTGGAGATGTGGACGAATCCCCCACAGATTCCTGAACCATTTCTTATTCCGCAAGCCATGTAGGCAAACTGTGCTGAAATATTGAGCTGTGTTGCCTTTATCCAACTGTACCACAGATGTCGCCCACTCTGTTAAAGAAATCAGGAATGAAAGAGCTGAGAGAGAAGACATCTATTGTCTTTATGTCTTCACTTCCACACAATAAGCGTCAAAACAGCTCTGGGAAGAGGCTTTTAGAAGATTGAGGATTTTTAGAACAGAAGATCATTACATGTAAGTGCACTCTGTGAATTGATTATGGATGGCCTATGCAATTCATAATTCAGATAATATAAGAATCAGCATCAGCGTGGTCCACATGCAGGTATACACCATAAACACCATTCATTTTTATTTTTATTTTTTTTTACTACATCTTTTGGACATGGTGGCTGTCCTTCACTTTGTATGAACATTTCATGATGAATGGACCAATAGAAATGTTCCAAACTGACTTGAAATAAAACCTCTTTACATTAACTTACATTAAAAGTCAACCCCTTATAAAATCTCAGGCTTAATACATACTTTTACATAGAGGCTTATTATTGAGTAACTTCACTGCAAACTGGCTGAGCTGTTCTTAGATTACAGAAGTGTATAATTAAACTCTGGGCCCATTAGTGGGCCGTCCATGCTGTCCAGTGTTTTACATGACAACATTAATACATAAAAACAAACAATACTATTAGCTTGCAATGGCAATGTGATATCATTAGTGTGGGGGGATTTAATCAGAAACTCTTAAAAATATATTATCGGTGATATAATATATATACTTTTGTCAACAACTATCCAGAAACTGGCCAAATTATCTTGTATAATTTCAAAACATGAGTGTGACAAGTCCCCTTCAGCCCAGAGAAGTTGGCAGTGTTTCTAGACGGTATTGACATATGGCTTCGTCTATGCATAGTACAGTCTTAACATGCTTTTATGGATGCAGTGTCGGTGTTTATCCAAGCCCATGTGGATATATCCCTCACAGAAACACTCCATTTAAATGCAGTGTCATGTGTCATGACTGAAGGTCATGGGCATTCAGTTGTGGGTTTGCGGCCTTGTCATTTACACAAGGACATTTATCAAGGTTGCCTGAATCTTTTGATGTTATTATATGTTACTATACCTCTTATTGCCAAAAGGATATCTTTAAAGCAGAGGGGGAAAAAACATACTTTACTTTTAATGTAAGTCGGTGGAACCAGACTTTTCCCCCAAGTCGTTTCTGATGCATTTTCAAATTATGCCAAAAACTGAAAAACAACAAAAATTGAGTTACAAGGTTTTGTTCCGACAACAGCAATATGTTTACAAAAAACAATGAAGCTGATTAGATGAAACATTAATATATCTTTGTAATGATTTTGTTCAAATACAAGTCCATCCATCCATTTCCCAAGCCGCTTCTCCGTCAGGGTCACTAGAGCCTATCCCAGCAGTCATTGGGCGGGAGGCAGGATACACTCTGGACAGGTTGCCAGTCCATCGCAGGGCAGACAGACAGACACTCACACCCAGGGGCAATTTAGCAGGTCCAATTGGCCTGACTGCATGTCTTTGGGAGGAAACCCCACGCAGACACGGGGAGAACATGCAAACTCCACACAGAGAGGACCCCGGTCACCCGGCTGGGGAATCGAACCCAGACCCTCCTCACTGTGAGGCGACAACTCAAAGAAGATTTATAAATCACTACTTTCTGCTGAATTTTCATTTCACATACTGTCCCAACATTTTTGCAACAGAAGTTCATAACACACAACTTTAACATTTATTTAAATACTATTAATTAATTTTATTTTTCTACTTCATTTCAACACACCAGCTGTACTTTATGCCATATTAAAATTTCATGACAAAGGGACCAATAGAAACCCTCTAAAATCACTTAGAATAAAATCTCTTTACATTAACTGACATTGAAAGGTCAGAGTGTTTTTGCCTTCTCCTGTAAAGTTACAATTTTGGAGAAACTTGTTTTTCTATGGCCAGTGACGAAATTGAAGTTCTATGGGTATTACACTGAATTCCAGCTAAGAGGTGCTACGGGTTCTTTCACCTCTATCTAAGGAATGTGTTTGTTATTGTTATTGTTATTGTTATTGTTATTGTTATTGTTAGGCTGGTTGTCTAAAGCTGAAAACAGCACCCTGGTCACTCTGTGCTGGCCTAGTCTGGCAAAGAATTGATCACAGTATACCCACTACTTTAGACTAGACGACACCACTGGTGTGCCATTGATTGCGGGGCTTAAGGCAGCTTGGGAGCACTTGTCTAACCGTGCTATTATCACCCAGCAATCTTTAAAAAGCCATAGTTTCAGACTTGACCAGTCATCGAGTCCAGTTCATATTGGCAGGGGGCCTCAGATGTCTTCAGCAACTTCATTGCACATTCCAGACGGGGTGATTTTGGAAAAGAGGGATGAGTAGTGGATAAAAGGAAGTGTCGGGGAGGGAGATAGTGGGACAGATGAGATGATCACAGATGTGACATTATTTCTTTATTTATGACCCCCCACTGCTACATCATTACCAAAAAAAGGAAAGAGACCCCATTCACCCCTGCTTTAATGTTTCATTTTTTTTTTTGGAGAGGTGCCACGATACACCCACTGTCATAGTCTGTCACAGTCGCACGGTCGGGCTAATGCGAAGAGACAAGGCGCTTCACTGATATACACGCCGGGTCTTTTTCGGCCTGGGCCTGTATATGAGCTATATGCGGCTCATGCTTCGTGGCCAGAGGGCTCGCTGGGGTCACGTCAGCACAGACGGAATACACACTGTCGCCGTCCGGAAACCTAACAGCCATAACTCATCCGTACAGGGGCCGCAGGGTTCCCATGGCGACGGACCTCATTATGTAACGCCGAGGATTCTGGAGGCCCCCAGACATCCACAGTGGCCTCGAGATGCCTGTCGCGCCATTGCTGTTTGTTTTATGGCTCCCTGTGAACTGTTTGACCTTTAAGGATGATAGGTGCACCAAAGTGACGTTTGTGCTCGAGGTCCAGAGAACGATGAGTAAGAGGTTCCTTTAGGGCCACGTTTAAGCCCTCTCAAGTTTCAGCTCAGGCTTGCTAACCACTAAAACTCAAGCCTAAAACCTATTATTTGGCAGGTGTTATAAATGATTCAGTACATGCTATGAATTATTCAGTTGCTGTGAAAATAATTTAGTATCTACATCAAATTCTTTACTATCTGCAATAAATAATTCAGTAAATACTATGAATTACTGACCAATTACAGTGAATTATGCAGCATCTACTATGTAGTGGCTCCTACAAATGATGCAGTAGCTACTAACAAATATTCAATAAGTACTATAAAGTATTCAGTATTTACTGTGACATAACTACTATGAATTATTTAGGAACTATTGTAAATATTATCAGCACTACTTCAGTACTTCAATTACTGTTATACATTATTCAGTAACTGCTATCTTATTCAGTAGTTGTAATACAGAATTTAGCATCTACATTAAATACTTTAGTATCTGCAATAAATAATTCAGTAACTATCATGAATTATTCACTAACTTCAGTGAATTATGCAGCATCCACTATTCATTGGCTACTAAAATTATTCAATAATTACTATATATTATTCAGTATCTACTGTGACATAATTACAAGGATTTATTTGGTAAAAAAATAGAGTCAGTACTTCAAATGATTTAGTTACTGTACATTACTCAGTAACTGCTATGAACTGTTCAGTGACTCCGGTGAATTAGTCACTTTGAAAATGATTGTTTATTAACTACAATACATTTTTAAGTGACTGCGATGAATTATCCATTAACACATTAACAGTTGGTACTACTAATTAATTAGTAACTCCAATAAATGATTCAGTGACTATTTTACTCACTAACAGCTCTTAATAGTTAAGCAGCTACAATGGGTTATTCAGTAACTATAAGCCTTTTTTAAATTAATAATTATTCAGTAACTACAATGAATAAGTCACTAACTACCATGAATTATTCAAAAAACACTATTAAACCAACAGGTATGTTATGTAGTAATTCAGTTGTTTCACATGAGTTTAAAGGGTTTTAAAAGATCTTAACTTCATGCAAATGAGCCCAGTATTTTTAGCAAGTGTACATTAGTCTTCATCATGAACAGCAGCAACAGTGAGAGCAACAATGACTATCAAAGCCTTCTTCGAATCCAAAACAGATTTGAATTATATTGACAGCAAATATTTGAAGGGGAGACATTCAGTAGACATTCAGGAAAAAGGTTTGCTTGCAGCTAGTTTCCCAGTTAAAACTCCCAGGGTTGGGATGTAATGGAATACAAGCATTCGGAATATGATTAAGAGACCCTTATTAGTCCCACAATGGGGAAATTTCACCTCTGCATTTCACCCATCCGTGAAGTGAAACACCACATACACACTAGTGAGCACACACACACTAGGGGGCAGTGAGCACACTTGCCTGGAGCGGTGGGCAGCCCAATCCACAGCGCCCGGGGAGCAGTTGGGGGTTAGGTGTCTTGCTCAAGGATACCTCATTCATGGACTGTCGGCTCTGGGGATCGAACCGGCGACCTTCCGGTCACGAGGGTGGATCCCTGACCTCCAGCCCATGACTGCCCCATATGTATTCAGAATACACAAATGAAGTATCTGTATTCGGTCCAGGTTACATTCCAATGATATAGTTACTTTTTACATTTTTCAGATTTTACTATTTTATGATCACCACGGCATTTAAAGACTTACTATAAAGAAGAACTCAAAAATTGGCCTCCTTACAAATATCGAACTAGCCTAAAGCCTGAGTGGACTGATAAATCACTGTGATGAGCCAGTTATTATTCTGAGCAGTGGTAAACTCTTTTCAGGGATGACTGAACTGAGGAGTGTCATTAACTGAAAATCACCTAGTAACTCATTTTATAGTCAAATTTGTCCGATTTTGTTATTGGGACATGGCAAATTGTTGGTTTAAGTCATGAAAGGTCAGTGGGTTTATGGGAGCAGCACTGGACTGTAGCAGGCCATGAGAGAACATAATGCTGAGAATTTGGTATTCATTTTTGCATTCATTTGAATAATTGAATTTTTCACGGAACATATTGCCAGAAGAATAACATAAACAAAACTGCCCACTGGTAACAGTGAGGAACAGAGTGAAATGAATCATTTAATTTAGAGCAGAGTTTTTCACATGTTCTTCATCAATATATATATATTGTAAATGCATTCTAGACATATTCTCAATATCTTACTTTTTATGTACTGGAATGAAATACTTTACTGAGTACATTTAGTAAAGTGTACTCAGTACTCAGCCATCACTACCTTTTCAAAGTATTTTGTCCAAGTATTTACTGTGTGTTATTCAGTGTCTCCATTGAATTATTTAGTGTCTACTAATATGCATCATTCACTAACTGCAGTGGACACAGCATATCAGATTGTTTACTCCCCCTGACGAGTTAATTCGTTTCTTTTTCTATGACAGAAACAACATAGAAATGCCCACCAGCAGTGAACAGAGAGATGTGGCCACAGGTGGACATTTGAGAACAATAGTTGTTTTGCTGTATTTTCCTCGTAAAAAATAAAAAATTAAAAATAGCAGACTTAATATTTTAATTTAAAAAGTCATATGGTATGACATTTTGAGAATTAATATATTTTGAGGAAAAAGTCATAATATTTTGAGATGAGAAGTCGTACAGTATGACATTTTGAGGACAAAGCCGTAACATTTTGCGATAAAAAGTCATATGGTAAGATATTTTGAAAATAAAGTCGTAATATTTTGAGATGAAAAGTCATACGATACGGCATTTTGAGAATAAAGTTGTAATATTTCAAGAATTAAGTCATATTTCAAGATCGAAAGTCATGTGATAAGCCATTTTGACAGTAAAGTTGTATTTCAAAAATAAAGTCATAATATTTAGAGATAAAAACCAGTTATACAGTGTGACATTTTGAGACTAAAGTCGTAATATTTCAAGAACAAATTCATAATATTTCTAGATTAAAAGTTGCACAACACTGACATTTTGAGAATAAAGTTGTAGAATAGCTGATGGCAGCCAAACGGTTTGGAAAAAGAAGGCAGCACCTCCTCGTGTTAAAATGAGGGCCGTTAAGTTGGTGGAGCTAAACTTTCGTATCAGTTTCACCCATAAAGAAACACTCAGTCTCTCTGTCCGTCCTGTACATCAGCCCCAGAGAGATATTAGTATAAGAAACGGCTGAAATGGCTCAGTGTTTATTCAGAATAAAGAGCCAGACAGACTCGAAGAAACGGTCTCTCAGGTAAACTCAGGCAGTGACCGTCTGCATGGCTATAGGTGGTTACATCTCATTGCCATTCAAAGCGGGCATGAAGTTTCACAGAGAATAAGAATAGTAATCAAAATAATCAATCCTGAAGATTTTGGCATGCTCTGAGTCTTCATCGCCACCAGTTCAGCAACCAAGGCCTCAGCGCATGTTATGGAAGCCCCCCCCGACAATTAGCCCACTTTATCCTCCAAATATTAATATTAAGAGACCCTTATTAGTCCCACAATTGGGAAATTTCACCTCCGCATTTAACCCGTCCGTGAAGTGAAACACCACATACACACTAGTGAGCACACACACACACTAGGGGGCAGTGAGCACACTTGCCCGGAGCGGTGGGCAGCCCAATCCGCAGCACCCAGGGAGCAGTTGGGGGTTAGGTGTCTTGCTCAAGGACACCTCAGTCATGTGCTGTCGGCTCTGGGGATTGAACCGGCGACCTTCCGGTCACGAGGCTGGATCCCTAACCTCCAGCCCATGACTACCCCAAAAAGCTCTATTTTATTCTTGTAATTTTACAACTTTACTATCAAAATATTGAGTTTAATCTCAAAGTCTATTATTTTTATTTTTATTTTTTTAACGGTGGCCCTAAAATGCAGTCATAGTATTTTCACTGTCATCTTAAAGTCGTTAAAATGCGGTAACATTAATCGATTAACACAGATTATAATACTTCTCCAATGGCTCCAACACATTGAGATGGAGAGAGAAGCACAGCAACAGAGACCATGACTCGGAAGCCAAGCGGCTGTATTCCCATATTTCCTCACATTTGCATCAGTGATTTAGAAGCCTTTCCAAAGCCTGCGACAAGCATGCCCTCATTAATTAAAAGCACCCCCGTACCCCCACTGCCGCGCTGGGCACTACTGACTTATTCTAAATAAATTTTCACACAGCCATAAAACCTGTCCCTCAGGATTATCCCTCAGCACCCCAACCCTCAGCTCTTTCTCTATTCTCTTACCCTCTCTCTCTCTCTCTCTCTCTCTCTCATTGTGCTTATCTGCCTTCCTTTCCTTCTCTTTTTTCTTCTCTACTCATGTTAGCATCATCATCCATTTGTCCTTCTTTTGTGCAGTCACGACGTTCATGATGATGTTTAAATTGCTGTAGTCTCTCAAACCAGACTTCTGACTATCGCCAGAGGGTCCAGTGGGTTTGGTCACTCGGTGTAGCTAATATGACCTGTGGCTTAAATATGATATGACTAATAACTGACCAGTTCTATCAGATTTAGGTGTTTTTTGCAGAGGCAATTGCCAAAACGGTGCCACAACAAAAACAGAGCATCAGGAAACAAAGCTGGATGCACTGACGAATATGCACGGATATCTCGTTTACTTGCTATTAAATGCTTCAAAGTAAACTTATTAAAACTTTTAAAATGCTAGAAATTCGTGCAATCCAGCTATTACATCTTGATTGGGGGGTATTTGTTGTCACAGTGTGCAGGGCACATTACTGCATGGTTCCAAAACGCACGTCGTCATGTCCTTCATAACGTTCATATTCCATCAGCTCCGTTCAGAAGCTGGGCGTCGTGTGAGGCTGTAGCTCTTCTCTCCAGTCTAATAGACGGTGACGTCATTTTAAACCCTTATAATAAAAGAAGCTGAACTCAGTTTGCTTTTCTACTGAAAGTCGACCCGTTTTTCCCCAAATCTGGGCTATAAACTATAAACAGACGGCGTCTCTTCAGTGATCTGCTCTGGAAACATCACTTTTAGAAAACGACACAAAGCGCTTCTAAGATTTTGGGCTAATAAATAAATTAAAAATAAATAAATAAATAAATAAATGAAAATGTGCATTTATTTCTCACAGTTACTGAATCATTTGCCTTACAATTTGGTCACGTCAGTTCAGAGGGAAAAACCAAAATAGACCCTCGTCAATAAGAGGTTGCATAGTGGTCATCTTTAAATCTGGTGTCAGGGTCTCAGAACAAAATTTGGACGTTCGCAGATGCCCAAGGTGCCCAAGGTAGAGCTTAACTTGAGGCTAAGGGGTTCACACTTCGGTCAAAACCAGAAAACAGGATATCCAGAACAGGAGAATCATAAAGAGAGTTCAAGAACACGGAAATGCATAAAAGACAACAACAGAGCGAAAGGGAAAAGGCAAGAAAGGTCATAGACGGGTGATCAATAATACAAAGAACTCTTGGTATGCAACAGGACATGTTGGCAGTACAGCAATTGACTAAACTAAAGCCTGGGCTTATTTACTACCTAACTGATTACATGGAATGAGAAGCAGGTGAGACATTAGAACTCAGGGTATGTGGTGGAAAAGAAAATCAATTGGCTGACGGAGATGAGGCTGGAGGCATAGGTTCCCCTGAGGCTCATGGAAGTTCTCCATGAGTGCTCTTCAGTCCATGGCTACTAAAGAATCTGTTGGTTGCAAGGAACAGACAGAAGGAGCCTCGTCAGCAGTAGGTGTGACACTTGGATGAATGAAATAAATATTTATCTCAACAGTGCTAGTATGGCAAGATTTTAGCTATCACCTGATTAGTCCTGAAGATTTCTTTACACATAACATATTACAACACAAGGTCCATTTGGCTGCACCGAACTTTTCCATTCTCTTCACTGTTTCAATTCCCACACATCTGCCTGGACTTCAGTGCTAACTTCTGTTAAGAGCTCAAGTGGGTGACTCCAGCGTGCCAGATTAAAACCTCTCCAAAAAGCCTGATTTAAAGAATTTGTTAAAAGTGAGAGTTGGACTGTGAGAATTGGAACATGAAATTGAATTTGAGTCCATCACACATTTGGGAAATGATGTCCAACCCCGAAAAAAGAGCAGACAGGTCCTGTTGGGTTCTGCCTAGTATTTCAAGGTCTGAATTGTGGCCAGCCAATAAGACGGTACCTGACCAAATTAGTTGATGCAATACACATCAGATCAGCCAAGTAACTCTTAGGCTATGTTTACATTACCAGGTTGAAGCAGCACAAATCCACTTTTTTACCACATAAATCTGATCTTTTCAAATCCGACCTGAGCTGCTTTCATATCTGGTCCTAGATCAGAGCCTAATGTGACGCTCAGATCAGAATTCACATGCTGTCTTTCCACTGCGCTGCACCATCGTTCAGCGTTACCTTGGCAGCAGCGCCAAACAGAAGTTAAAGCCTGTAAACGGTGGAAAAGCAGCTCATCTCACCCTTTTCTCCCTCGTCTGGCTCTAATAACGAAGCTGAGAGCTGATCAGAGTTAATGATCTTCTCAGCGAAGCTCGTTCTGCTCGTTAGTTTGTGCCGATGATGCAGTGATTCAGTCACGTGACGTTACTGAGTAGGAGGAGCTCATGAGGGTCATTTCAGGACGCCGGTTCATCACATTAATAGCAGATTTGAATCTCTTACCTAAACGAGTGTGTCAGAGAGATCGGATTTGGGCAAAAAATCAGATTTGAGCCACGAGGCTTGTAAAGTGTCGTAGCTGGAGTTTCTGAAGTTGAGACTAATCTTGTCCAGACGACCCGTTGGTCACTGTGCTCTCTCAGTGTGTATGGAAGAGAGAGAGAAAGGCCAAGAGACTCGTAGCCATGAGATTGATGGCTCGGACATGTGTTTTGGCAGACTTCCGGACCCAAGGAGAGAGAAGAGAGTCTTGAACCGTGCACCCCGGCGCTCCCTGGGCCGCCTCGTCAGCACTTTTCCCACAACACGCACATGCATGCATGCACATCTGCAGGTGCAAGACTTTGGTATGTGTCCATGTGTCCACTGTAAGTGCGTATGTGTGTGTGTGAGTGTGTGAGTGAGCATTTTAAAATGCATCAGGGGAACAAACTGCAATGGCAGGGCTTTTGTTGGAAGCCCCTTGGGGCAGTAGACTCACATGAGTCAGCAGCCAGTCGGATTTACAGCACATTGATTAAATTAGCATTCGTTCCGAGACCTGAATATCAACCCATCTGACCAGGCCAAACCACCCCAACACCCCCACCACCACACACCCTGCCTTTTTCAGCTTCTGTTGGGCCAGGAACCGCCTGGCTATCTTCACGGCGCAACTCTCCCCGTCTGTCCCACCACCCCCCACCCCCAACTATGACCAGGAAATTATTTATTTCCTTGTGACAGGGAGCAAAAATTGACTCTGCGGCACAGCAAATAAAAAAAAAAGCAGACCTTAAGGAGACGAACGCCACAGATCTCTTTTGTAGGTCAACGCTGGAGACCAGGCTGAGGCCGAGATGATCAAATATCGACTCGCTGTGGCAGAAGAAAAGCCCCGGCTCAGAGAGAAAAGCCCGGGGCTGAAGTGAGGCTCGGCTGACCTGCTTCTTTTTTATGATATACGCCAGGCTAATTAGACATTTTCTGCCCAATTAATTCATCCAGGGAAACGGGATCAATTAGGCAAGAGAAACAACGTAGCACTGTTTCCTTGCTATGGTGCTTTTTGATCAGATTCTCTCTCTCTCTCTCTCTCTCTCCCTTCTCCATCTTTCTCTCTCTCTTATGTGAAAAAGTAAACATGAGCCGCCTTTGCCACTTTTCCTAAAGCTGTATTGATTTATGAATATTTAATCAATTAATGAAATCCCTTTGAAGAGCTGGCCCATAGTATTGTGCCGGAGTCCTTATTTGGATAGGGCTTAGGAGATTATTCCTGCAGAGAATACGTTGTGTTTGGCGAGTGGGTTTAATGGGGGAACATCGGCCCATCTGAAGAATCATCAGAGGCCATGAACGGAGAAAGAATTGCAGAAGAACTGGATTTGACATGGCCAGAAAATTGGAGTCAAGGCTATTTAATGTCACTGTTAAAGAGGTATTTCTTTTAAAAACTCGAGTTTAATTGTCAGTGTCCCTCAGCGTCATCAGTTTGAATTCACCATTTTACATTGCTTTCCAGTTGTCCTTCAGCAATGTTCGCTCACTACAGGACCCTATGACCTATAGGCTTATAAATATAGCCAAACATTAGTTTGACTCTCATCCCAGTGATTCTATCTGTATTCAGCACAGATTGGACCTTGCCAATTGTAGCTTGTTGTCCACGTCATTTCTAATCCAAGTAATCCATTCGTCCAATTCTAATGGTGGTTTGAAGACAGACTTCAAATGGGGTATTCTGCTTACTAGCAGTACCATTAGCTATCTAATGTCCTTCTAATGAAAAGAAAAGCCCAAACGAAGCAGAGGTATTTTTTAAAAGTTCCTCCGGGATTTAAGATATACCATCGGAAAAAGGTTTTTCTTAAGGAGGTCTTTAAGATAGAAAGCCTCACTTTAAGGATTACTGTGGGACCGCTTTATGATGCCAGGAGTCATGTCTATAACAGATGGTGTCACGATTGGCTCCTCAAACTCCTCCATGGGCTTTGTGTTTTGGTCTTGCATGTTTACATGTTCATGTGCTTCTTTGTTTGGTTTCCTCCCAGTCTGGCCCCCTTGTTTTCTTGACTCCGCCCCTGATTTGTTCCACCTGTGTCTTGTGAACAATCGTTAACCCTGTTGTATTTAAGCCCTGTGTTTTCCCCTGTCAAGTTGCTGGTCTTTGTTGGATGTATGTATTGGATGTACTGTTGGGTCGTGTTGGGTCGTGTTGGGTCATGTTGGGTCATGTTGGGTCAAATTAGTCTTTGTTTGCTGGACGTTTTGTTTGCTGGAGTTGTTTGGGTCCTGTGTTCTGTTCTTCATGTCTGAACCCCAATCTCTCCATGTTGGCTTGTTGAACCTGGACTGTCTTGACCCTGATTTTGGATTTGCCCATAATAAATCTCGCTTGTCTCCGCACATGAGTCCGTCTCCTCATCGCTCCACGTTACAGATGGACTGATGGTTACATATTAGATTACTAGATATTACAACTACATTAAAGAACATGCTGTAGGTCCAGCCATGGAAGATCACAACTACAGTGCTGGGAAGAAGTGTTGCCCCTTCTAAATGTCTCCTACTGTTTGGATATTTGTCACACTTAAATGTTTTAGATCATCAAGCTACTTTTCATATCACACAAAAATAACCCAAATAAACAAAAACGCTTTTTAAATAATGACTTAATTCGTTGTTCTTTGTTTTTAGTACTTATCTATTATGTATAAAGGAAATTGCTGTTCAGCAATTGCTGTTTTACATGCTGGGTGTGGCATGAAAAGTTATTGACTCCTTAGCTACTACATCAGTCCGTTAAACAAAATCAATTTTTCAAGCCACACCCAGGATGATTACTGCCAGACCTGTTGAATCTAAACATCACTTAAATATAATGTGTCTGGCGATGTGAAGCAGACTTGAACATCTCAACAGGAGCCACGTTCTAAAGAGATTCAAATATAGATGTGGAACAAAGTGAAATCTACCATTCTGGAAAGGGTTACAAAGTCACCTGAAACAGTGGTGAACTTTCCCAGGAGTGTCTGGCCTACCAAAATTTGACCAAGAGCACACTGACGACTTATCCAGGAGGTCATAAAAGAACCCAGACAAACATATAAATAACTGCCAGCTTAACTTTCCTCAGTTAAGGTCAATGTGCATGATTCCACAAAGACTCCGGGCAAAAATGGCATCCATCAGACACAAACCACTGTTGACCAAAAAGAACACAAAAAATCGTCTCACAAGACATCTAGGTGACCCCCAAGACATTTGGAAAAATATTCTATGGACTGATGAGTTAAAGGTTGAACTTTTTGGAAGACGTGGGTCCTGTTACATCTACATCCACATTCCACCATAAGAACATTACACCAACACTCAAACATGGCGGTGGTAGTGTCATGGTCTGAGATGCTTTGCTTCTGCAGGACCTGGCCGACTTGTCTTGATGGAGCCATGAATTCTTCTCTATGTCAAAAAATCCTGAATTAGAATGTCTGCCTGCCAGTTTGTGACCTAAAGCTCAGATGCAGTCGCGTTATGCAGCAGGACAATGATCCAAGCACACAAGCAAGTCCACCAAAAAGTCACACAAAATTAAGGTGCTGGAGTGGTTGAGTCAAGGTTCTGACTTGAATCCCATTGAGATGCTGTGGCAAGACCTTAAACAGGCAGTTCATACTCGAAAACCTTTCATTGTATCCGAATTGAAACAATCCTGCAATGAAGAGTGGGATAAAATTCCTCCACAGTGATGTAAAAGACTCATAACAAGTTATCACATTACATTAGTTAGTGCCAAGCGTGGCACAAGCAGATGTTAGGTTTCAGGGACAATGACTTTTTCACATGGGTGATATACGCTTTGAATAAATGTTAAATAAATAGAATGACCATTCAAAATCTGCATATTGTGTTTACTCATGTTGTCGGTATGTTTGATTAAAATTAGTTGGGTGATCTGAAACATTTAAATGTGGAACATTCGCAAAAACGGAAGAAATCGGGTGGGGGCAAATACTTTTTCACAGCACTGTATGGAAGCTGTAATCTTAGACAGAGTTTAACATGATCTGATGTAAAAAATGTTAGAAATGTTCATGAAGAAATAGATGAACTGTGAAAGAACAGTCAGCATAGAACAGAAACGGAAACAAAGGGAGAATGTTTATGGGTTTTTGTGAGTCCATCTGCTTAAAGCACAAGTAAAGACTGGTGAGGAATAAGAAGAGAAGATACGGCGCAGAAGGAAGGATGTTTTCTCCAAAGGCAAAGCAACACTGAATCACTCATCCAGTTTAGGAAACTTCAGGACAGGTGTAAGGATTTGGGCAAGTAACAAATTCAAACCTAAACAAACCCTGGCTAATCCACTGTAGATTTGGGAGTGGATGCGAAAGATCCCCATGACCACCATGTGGCCCCAAGCAGGGCTTTACAGATTACACTTTACAAAAGGGACAGGACAAAATGTGCGATTCAAAAGGGAAGCACTATAATTCCCTTATCGCTCAAATTAGCTTAATAGTCTCCCTCTTTCTTTCCGTGCTTGTCATCAAAAAATCCTCCCTTGCTGCTCCCAAACTTGAAAGTTGATTCAAACTCCCAGAACTGTGATTAAATAACATTTGAGCCATCGTTTCATTCGCAGCAGAGACATCGCTCAGTGGGTCCTCCATGCAGGACTTTTAAATGGATTACACTGTCATGACTGATTATCGTGATTCTCCTGATGCAGACTGTTTTGGTGCTGGATTTGCAAGCTTCTGCAAGCTGAGCAACTGTGTTTTTTGCTGCATTTGTGCTTAATGCTGTAAACTGGCCACCAAAGCCGCATATCGCTATGGCAAAAAAAAAAGGGGGGGGGGGGGGGGAGCACAGAATGTGTCAGAGAGTGAGGCATTGCAGTAGCGCGCCTCCCCCTGACAACGTGTATTGATTTTGACGTCTGCGGCAGATGAACCTCTCAGTATGAATCTTCACGGCCAGCTAAGGTGGTGCTCAGTGATCCCTAATACTCACATAACAGTCCAGGGAAATGGATTTCAGATAAACATTATGAGCGTGGCCGTCAATAAAGAGCCTCATTTATGAATTTTGTTTTGTTTCTCAGCTTGGGCCATTTCTCCGGGTCATTCTGGGTCTAACCTGACCACTGACTGATGGGTTTTTGGGGTGAGTTGTTTATTTATTTCTTTTTTTGGCATCTTGATCTCCAGCCCTGATTGCCTGGGGAAGAGTGGCTCAGCTGCCGAGGAGTGGGCATGAGTGGTGTGGATTTTGACAGTTGCGGAGACAGCTGCCAAAGGGACATATGTCGAGTAGATTCAGAAGAGTGCTGTGATGACGTGCAAGGGCTTGGCTAAGCCCCGAGTATGTCCTGTCACACCTCAGGGCCACCAGGCCAACGACCCTGCTCCCAAAATGACCCCACTCACCACTGCTGACACTGTCGGGGTATTAGAACCGCCGAGATACAGTATGAGACCATGACAACTACATGTCATGGCATCTGCCTGGTGGGGCTGCAGCCCAAGAGCTGCCCAAACCTTACAACACAAAACAGGCCTGGAAGATACTCTTATCGTTCATAACCAGTGTCCAAATTTATCCCTGCTGCGTGTATTGACTTCGTCCCTTCCGTTCATATCTATCTTCTTAAACACCCATCCTCTTTGCTAAGCATCAGCTCCTGTGCCAGCCTTAAATCTGCTGCACTAAACGGGTGTCTGTGCAGAGGCCCACATTTCTGGCAGGAAAGTGGACCAGATCTATTGGGCATTCTGTGCACCCGAACAAATCCCTGGTGTAATCTATTGCACCAGGCGTTTTGGGAGGGAATTTCTTTGCAGTGGAAGAGTCTCGTCCATCATGCTGTGGGTGATAAGCAAAGTGGGCGTCACCGGGCCAGAGCTCAACAGTGCCTAGCGAGACAGACCCTGAATCTTCATCGATCCCCTTGGCTTCCGATATTTATATCTTTCCAGCTCAAGAGAAAAGCAAAGAAAGTCTTGTTGCCGTCTCGTGCAACCAGTCACTTTTTCTTTTCCTTAAGAATGCCGCGTACGGAATACAGGCGGTTATGCAAATATGTCTGCTTAGTATGCGGGTGTCATAACGATGCAGTGAATATCAATCAGAGCCTCAGACAGGGCAAAAAAGGTGGAAGTGCTTCATTATAGGGGGGAATGGGGCTCACAAAACATCACTCGTGTCCTCATGGCTGGTAAAATGCCATGGCCAACACAACCACTCTGTCAGTCATGTTAGCATGCGCCTCAAAGCTTACTCCTCAAAAATGTGTTCCACTAAATGTTCCCTGTTTCTCGTCTCTTGACCTGATTCCACTCCATTCCTCCTCTCTCAGTCCCACTCTACCTTCAGTCTGTGATTCATCCCTGGCCAGATGCACTATAATCTAGTTATTGCCATAACAACGTCCCAGAGTGCCCCAGCTCTGCCCAACGTCAACAGTCCAAAGCGCTGCTCTCCCCCCCTCTGGTTATTGCCTCTGAGAGGTCCTCCTTCCTGACCCAGCCCATAACGCAATTAAAAAGCCCACAGCACAGTGAACGAAGAATAGCTTGATTCAATTAGGGCAGAGCTGATGAAGGCCAATGCTCTTCAGAAAGTGTGCACTTTTCCTCTTGTCACCTCTTTCGGTCAGCAAGGATGAGAAAGAAAAAAAAAACACATGCAGTGAAAGATGATGTGATACGATCTGTTCATTTATTTGAAAAATCCCTGATTTTGGATTCCTTTTATACGTGCAAGACTTCTTTGTGAAATAGAAGAGATAAAAATGAGTAGAGAAACCACAGAATAGAGAGAAAGGTCAAGGATGCTAAGGTCACAGAGTACCCTACAAAGTGTAAAAGGCAAGGGTCAGGACTCAGATTAGTCCAGCTGTTAGAGAAATTTCCTTTCATGAGTTTGTTTCAAGAGAGTGCCTTGTCAAAATGGGCCATCTGAATGTAGAGAGATTTCGGTCACCGTATTAGTCCATCTGGAGATTTGTATTGTTAGCTCTCTTGGCCACTATTTTCCCCAGCTCACCTGTGAAGGAGGGATGAAATAAGATTCCGGATGTTGGTAGATGGAAAAAGAAAATCAATTTACTTGGAGTGGCCTGCAGGCTGGTAGCAGGACTCTACAGATGCTCTATGGCTACTTGTGCAAAAAGAAATCCCTCTGGCAGGAAGCCAGTGATCATACCACTGACTGTTGACCTCAGCACTGACCAGTTTATACACACAGAAAGTACCTCCCGTCTTTCGGCTTTTGCGGTAGTTCTCCCCTTTCCTCACTCTCGAAGATTGGTCACTGTAATCCATAACTTCACACTGTGACTAAATCCAGAAATGAGGGATCAACAGTTTTACTCACCAAGAAAGAATGCACCTGTCAAGGTACCCTTTTACCCCCCACCTTCTAAGCCCATCTACATCCCCAGGGTGGTGCTACAGCAATGGCACTTTCACACTTTGGCCCCATACCACAGAAGCATGACCCAGTCTGCCCATATCCTCCCCAAGGGAAGCAGAGCACCCTGATGGAATAGAGGGCAGGGAGTTTGGAGGCCATGCCGATTCAGCTGCCTCCTTATTATCAGCCACTGCCGCTCAGGTGTAAGAGCTTTTCTTATCCCTGGTCCACCCAGGGGGAATGACTTCTGCAGCTGCAGCTGGAGACTCAGCTTCCATTCCTTTCTATACCAGCTGGCTGAAATGATCTCTCTCTCTCTCTCTCTCTTTCTCTATCTCTCTCTTCCACCTCACCAGGCCACCACATCACAATCCAGACAGCAGCAGGCACAGCTGAATCAGAGCTTACGGGCTTCGCCACCTTGCTCCCTCAACCCCTCCCTTTCTCTCTCCCAGGTGGGGGCTGGTGCGGTGGAGAAGGCTTGGAGGTGGAGGGCTTATGCTGGCAGGCTGACCAAATAAGATAAGGGAGTCAATGCACATGCTCATCAACAGTCAGAGCCCATCAAATATTCATGGGCCTTGACAGACCCTACAGTAAAATGGCCAATTTGCCTGGCTGTGGCTGGTGCACTAAAATTGGCGGATGGGCTCCAGCCTCCTGGATGTCCACAGGGGAGGGTGGAGGGAGGAAGGGAGGGGGCGGGCAGCCTCAGGACCAGGCTGGTTTTATCCTTCTCTTTTCCTGTGGGTGACTGTGTTCTTGGTGACTGGTGTGGACAGAGACCATGTGTGCATGCTTAGAGGAAGGGGGAGGTAGGGGGGGCAAGGAGCTCTTTGTCCAAGATAGGAGAGGAGGAGGTGATTTTTGAGAGAGAGCGAGAGGACGGGAGAAAGGCAGCGGGGGATGGAGGGCTGGGCAGAGTGCTGTGACAGAGGATATAGAGGAGGGATTAGGAAAGGGAATGGTCAGTGACAGAAGGCTTTAGCAGCATACTGATTTTGCGGACAGAACTTAAAGCCAAAAGCTTGTCACCAATGCACAAACACAAAAGCTAGCGGGGGGCTTCTTGCATGACGAAGGTACAGCAAATTCTCTCATCTGAGGTCTGCAAATCCTATCCAATACTGTCTCTCTATGCTCAATCCCAACTCTGCAATGAAGCCTTTTCACCTGTCTTGTCTATACAATCTATATTTACACTTTACATCCAAATGTTTTGCTTTACTTTTCTGTAGCAGTTGTGTCAATGGGTACTTGTGCGTTCCCACAAAAGGTGCTTGACTGTATCATCAAATAAACATCAGTGCTAAAGACGAATGCACTTGCTTTCAAATATAATCACATGGCGTGTTTAAACAGTTTCAAACACTGGTGTTTATTTGAGATGCCTCTCTCCAACTTGTTCTCAGACAAGGGAGCAGATCAATTGAGCACAGAAAAGTGCTTAAAATCTAAACATTTGGATTTAAAATGTGCATCAGCAGGATGCCTTCCAAAGCAAACTGAATGGTACAGTATGCAGGGAAATCGGGGGCCATTTGAGACCCAGTCAGGTTGATTGAGCTGTAAATTGTCCTGTGCTCTGAAACAGAATTGCAAAAGTGCAGCCAAAGAGGTTGAGAACTGTCTGTATAAGTGCACCCAGGGCCCATCAGTATAACTCAGTCTGGAGCTCTCATGGTAACAGAGCCAGCGGCTCTTCCATTCTCCCACTGCAGGTGCATATCACAGCCCCTACAGCCCAGCAGAGAGCACTGCTCCAGTGCAGGCTAAAAGTGATAAATTGTTGTATCACAAAGTTTTGCATTGATGCGATATGTTCTGTATTTCGGGGAGCTGTACTCCAGTCTTCAAGATGCTTTGCTCTGCCAGGGGAGAGTGAGGACGGGGAGGAATAAGGGTTTGAGTTAATACATTAGCAAGCTGAAGTAATCCACCAGAGTGTTCATAAAATAAGTGCTCATAAAACACTGTGCTGTCAGGCCAGAGCAGCCCCTCACACAGGGCACCAAATACTGAAGCTGCAGTGGCAGGAGCAATGAGGGCAAAGTGTGGTCAGCACACACGCATACACTAAAGCTGTGGGTGTGTGGCAGAGGCAGCCATAGACACAATGGAGACTGGGAAAATTAGGTCACCTCGATGGAGAGAGTAATTGGCAATACCAGAGGAGACAACGCGCCGTCGGACAAGTGGCGACTCCGCGGGAGATCGGCAGAGGGGGAACTCCAGAGACTAAATCATACGCACACACAGGCAGAGAGGTGCTGAATTCTCCCCTGGGCCATGAGATGCACACATACACCCATACAGAGGGAGAAAGAGAGAGACAGACAGATACAGAGAGAGAGAGAGAGAGAGAGAGAGAGAGTGCTGGAAAAGGGGCCAGAATAATCACACCGCAGGAGAGCAATGAGCTAGCTGGAAAAAGAAAGGAGAGATTGAGTAGGACAATGCAGCAAGAGGGAAATTGATATAGACAGAGGAAGGGTCAGGCTCAGAGCATAAGTGGCTACATCTCACAGCCAGGCTTAACAAAGCAAAGCAGTCAACTATTGTTAAATGGGAAAATTTACATCATTCCTTTCAAGAACTGCTTGGTAATTTTCCACCCTGGGCACACTGTACCTTCCAGGGTACTGTCATTGGGGTGGGCATCTGGGGTGGGCACCTTCCGTACCTTTAGTTAGGAACCCTTATTCTACTGCATCCTTTACATTATTTAAGCTGCACTGACTTCACCTACCCTAACTGGACTTTTTTCTGTTTAAAAAAGTTAAGTCCTCCTTCTGCAGGCCCCCTAGTGGCCATTCTGCCGGAGGAATGGAAATTTGAACTAATACGGTCAAAGAAGATATCTTTCCTCATTCCTTAATGTTATCTCAGATTAATTA
The DNA here is from genome assembly GCF_015220715.1 of Pygocentrus nattereri. NCBI lineage: Eukaryota > Metazoa > Chordata > Actinopteri > Characiformes > Serrasalmidae > Pygocentrus > Pygocentrus nattereri. The sequence continues at coordinate 44,472,588 of NC_051216.1, forward strand.
GGACACAGTTGGTTGCAGAATTGCTTAGACTGTGTTGAGCTGCTAGTGAGCAATGGGGGGTGAAAGGGGACATCACTATTGCAGCTATCTTCATGTGAAAAATCATGTATGCAAGCTACAATAAAAACAGCATGCGAACACAATAAAACACTTTTTGGCCTGATTCACACGCTACCTCTGCTTGGCATAAGTAATGTGGCAGTGAGAGAACTACAGCTTGAACATGCTGGCCTTTTGTGCAGCGAAGCGGGGCTAAAGTGGTTGGTTAGTGTAGTGGGTAACATCTCTGCCTTCTACGCTGTAGACTGGGGTTCAATCCCCACCTTGGCAAAGACCCTACACTATACCAATAAGAGTCCTTGGGCAAGACTCCTAACACCACCTCCGCCTACCTGTGCAAAAATAATCAAATTGTAAGTCGCTCTGGATAAGAGCGTCAGCCAAATGCCGTAAATGTAAATGTAAAGTTTTACAGACTTTCCTTTTTTCCAGATGGATAAATGGTCAAATTAGTCCTGGACAGCTGTTTCAAGCCTGATAGAGCGCCCAGGAAATGTGTACATTTTTCTGTTTAATTTCCATTTATTTTCATGCTTATTTCAGTGTATTTTGCTGCATGACACATGTGGAGCGCAGAAAAAAACAGCGCTGGGTCTATTCTGTAAATACCACAGCACTTTAGTGCAGCGTCTGGGACACTCTGCTGCTTCCCACATGCAGCCTGTGTGAAAGCACTGACTACTTGCCATGGGCTCCAAAATACAAAGCAAGACTTTACATGTTGCTCACGCCACACGAAGCAGCATGTGTGAATCAGGCCTATATCAGTGTTGACTTGCTTTCTCACCTATGAAGACGAAAATCAAGTCTGCTTCTGGTGTTGTACACCAAACCCATTTCCACCTGAAATATTCCATCAACGTTAGTGAAGGAAAATGACTGAGGGACCAATCTAATCAGATGGAAATGGCATTTTATGTTCACTGTGAAAACGTTCAGACTGAAGGTTCAGATTTGGACCTAAGTACGTTTTAGGGGACTTAAATGTACCCGTGTGGTACTGTTTGTTCTAAAAGTGTACGGGAACATCTCCTACCCCCCCCCCTTTTCCCTCGCTGTGAAAGGCAATAAAAAGTTCATCACAGAAAGAACATAAGTGGCTAGAAAAAAGAAATTACATATCAGCTTGGCACAGAAAAAAAAACGGCCATGGAAACATAAAGAGCGCAATTTAAAATCTTTGCCTTTACTAAAGAAACATAAAAAGAACAGAATGTAGTCAGAACACATGGGGCTCACAAATCGGGGCCCTCTGAAAGATTTATATGACATGTTACGGCTTCATTCCCATTAAAGAGGAAAGCACACCAAATCAACAGAGGTGAATGATTTATGAATGTGGCCTTGTGCATGTGTGTGTGCCTGTGCCTGTCTGCCTGTCTGTCTGCCTGTCTGCCTGTCTGTCTGTTTCTTTGTCTGCCTATAAACGCCGGGTGTATTTTCCTCATGCAGTAAGGCTGAGGTGATGCTGACATTGTGAAATGCATTTTTATTAAGTTGACATAACATTCATGTGTTAATGGACACCCACGTAAGACACGCAGTGCATGTTCTATGTACACCTGTGACCACTCCATCAAACACGTGGCATTTAGCAGCTCACAGTTAACAGAAGGTCAGGCTCAAGGAAGAATTACGCATGAATATCTCTGCACACAAGGTACAAGAGGGGCCCACAGAACATGAACGGGTGCATCAGGGCGGAGCATTGGGGGTGCGTAGGGCGCCCTACTTGAAAGCAGACGTCCATGCTCATGACTGGAACAAATAAAGACAGAGACTGGCAAATGTTTACACAGCCGCATGTCGCCACCGGTCATGCGTAAAGCATTTGAAGGTACTTTTCTTAGTTAGTTAAGCTGAGCTGGTTGCCTTTGGCTACCCCTAATTGGCAAGTAGGGTTACATTCTTTTACAGTACCCTAGGATCTAAGTATTAACCAGGTAACTATGGCCAAATCCCATTTCCCCCTTTGCCCCTACCACTGAGCCCTTTAGTTTTGCGGGTTCACACCTAGAGGTACGGTCCCGATTTATGTTGCGGTAGAGGGGCAGGGCGAAGTGTTAGGGCTACATTACCCTCCAAACTGAGACTCACTCCAAACAGAGTGCTGTGAGGAAGAAAGACGAACCAGCAATACGGCTCAACAAGTGACCAAAGCAACCCGTGGATTTGAGAATCTTTGAGAAAATCACGATAACTATTGCAATATCTTAGTTTAATTTGTGTTGTCAGTGTATTTTGGTCTTTTTCTTCATAGCAAACATAAAAAAATCGCTAGGGGTATTTTAGTGTCTTGGTAACTCGCTGGCTAAATTTCCCATTCCACCTTAAATGGTGCAGCCGTTAAGATCTGACACTTGAGGCATCAGAACTGCTGCCCCATTTAAGGTAGAACTGACTTCAGCTTCATATTACCGAAGAATTAGTGGTGGGTGATAATAAATAATTGCCCCACCCCCACTACCCCACACCACCCCCCCCCCCCCCCCCCCTTTGAAGGCATATAATGCTCAAAATGTAACTAAAGCCCAGCAGTGAGGAGCTGAACTTTCCCCTCCTCTGCTGTCACTGCAGATGGGCAGGGTCGCCTACAGAGCAGCGCCAGTAGCTGTTATTGTAGTAATGCTCCTTTTTAGAGGGTTTTTTTGAGGGTTGTGCCATGTAGGGGCATGTCCCATGTAGGGGCATTTCAAGGGACAAGGTGAGAATCGGGGGTAAAAATCAAGGGATGGGGGTAAAAATAAGAAAGCGCATTGGGTCTATGAGTTACACACACACCAAAATGCTAGATAATCATTTTGGGTAAGCTGATGGAACGTTACAAGACCCCTTAAATTCCAGTGTTATTTCATACTAAGGTTTACCATTGAGTAACTGCATGGACTACACTGAAAATGGCCATTCTTAGGTTATAGAAGTGTGTAGTAAACCTTTCCACCCACCAGCCATTTAAGGGGTTATTATCATCCCCAAAGTGCTGGGTAGTCTTAGGTAAAATGATGGTAAGTATCTAGACAGCCCAACAAAATGACAAAGAAGTGACTAACAGGTTCCAGACATTATGCTGATGAAAGGCAAAGTAAGGTATGACAATTATTTGAAAGAAATAGCAGTCAGTAGCAATATACACTATATTTCACAGGAACATCACGTGTTTACATCACCACAAAACAGAGAAACAGGAAAATTATATGGTGTAAAATGACCAAATAAGTACAAAGACAGCTTTCTGAAGTAAATGTTAGGGACTTAGTAAAACCACATCTTAAATATAGTCCATAAATCTAATATTCTTCCTGTTTGAGATTGTTGTAAGCTCATTTTAAGATTATTTCTAGACATTTGTTTTTACAAGTTTTAAGAAATTCTATTAAGTAAAATGATCCCACTGTATTGTCAGATCATTTGGCTTGTTTTAAGAAATGAGCTTGAAACCAGCACAATTATCTGCCAGTATAGTGCAATAATTATACTTGATGAAATCATTTGAATCAAGTACAAATATCTGGAAATAAGCTATATAATCTATATCTATATCTATATAATAAGTATCTATCTTAACAACTGTCTTAAAATGGGAATTATTAGATGTATCAACTAGATTTCAGATCATTTCACTTGGCGAGATGCCACTTTTTGCAGTCTTTTACAGCCTAAATTGAGATGAGTTTATAGGTAATGGACAGATTCATACAATATGGTTCTTTGTGCTTTATTCATGTGAAATTTTTGCTATGGTACTAGCTGGTATTTAATTAGACTGCCTCATTTTGCCCAAAATAAATGATCTAGTACCTTGGAGTTTGCACCTACAAAGGGTACTACCTGGATCTTAAGTGATGTAAAAGAAAGCATTACTACAAATAGTAGTATTTGACCTACACCTAGTGCTGTAAACAGCAGGACACTGGTTAAACGGCTTTCATCAGCTGGAGTCAGATGGTATATTTAGACCATTAAATCCAAAGTAAGTGTTTCTAAATGTGTTTAATGTTCAAAAACGTCTATTCCCTCATATTACAGAACTAGAGCGGGTCATTTTCTAATGATTCACCAATAACTTAGTTGGTGGTCATCGTCCTCACTCTGGGCCTTGCAAGCTGGCTCCTCTAACCTGTAACTAGCCTCCCGCCAATTGGAATTCTGGCTACGCCACAGGTGTGCATGTGGATTTGTCGGAGGATACTTCATGCTTGGCAAAGAAATATACTGTCTCTCATAATGAACTCATAGGGAAGGTAGGGGATGAGTGGTCCATCAGTCTCAGGGTCAATACAGATCCAGAAAGTCTGCCATTGTTTGACTGTAAGGCACCGGCGGACGATCCATTACCCATAAATGTTTGCGCGAGCAATTGTGAGTCCATCACACCTACATCTGCTTTATAGCAGCCTGAGCCAGCATTAATTAAGGTATTGAGAGAGTGTCATTAACATGGTAATAACTCAACGGGCTAAAAGACTGCGCGGCAAATGACCGCGCCTCATTACCCTCATATTTCATTGCTTAACAAACACATAATTGAGTGCATACGTGTTTGCCTATTGATGGGCCCATTTGCAGTTTCACAGAAAGCTGTTCTTGACTCTCAGGCTGATAGAGTAGGGACGCAATGACAGTCGGCAAACACAAGCGAACCGTTCATCAAGCGTCTAACGTCCTTTTAAGAATTCCCTCTAAAACAAATCCATCTTTATTGAATTTTGCCCCGACGCTGATTTGTAAGTATGTTATTGCATGTTTGATGTGGGTAAACATACAATTATGCCGTAATATCTGCCAAGGTTTCTGGGTCTCTTTTTTTCCTGTGCTAATTGTCTGCGAAGGGAGTTTGTGAATCCAGTGGTAGAGCTGCCAAATGGCCCTATGGCCCTGACAGCCGTTCCCCATTTAAAAGCACATTTCCGTGTGCGCGATGTGTATGTGTGTAGGGGCAAAGCCTAGAATGTTTGGACCCGGCGCAGCGCCTTTTAGTGTTTATTTGGCCTCCATTATCTTTTATTTGCAGGCTGATGTCTTCTCTTGGCAAGTGGGACAAGCAGTAATTCAGCATCGCATGGTGTGTGAGGGAATGTAACAAGCCACAAAGTCAACCTAGAGTCTGCATATATACTTAGGCTGGATTAAATCAATTACATGGTGTTATTTACAGTACCATCAGCCACCGTCTCTTCCAAAAGTGTTAGAATGGCAAAGTCAGTTCTTTTGTTTTTAGCTGTACACTGAAGCCATTTGGGGTCTTAGATCAAAAGATGCATATGACACAATAGGTCAGAATTTCAGCTTTGTTTTTGTTTGTGTTAACCAACTTTGAAGATACCACAGGTTTTATCATTTTTTGGGGGGATTTTTACCCAAATTTCTCCCTAATTTCTCCCACCCGCTAATTAGGACTGCCCCAATCACATGACACTACCAACGCTAGGAGGGTGAAGGCAGCACAGGCTTCCTCCAGACCTGTGAAACCAGCCACCGCTTCTTTTTGAACTGGCGCTCATGCGATGTCATTGGACAGCTGAACGTGCTCAAAGGAAAGCGACAACCTCCAGATCTGTTACGTCAGCTAACAGACGCCTGCGCTGACCAGCGTTGCGTTGAGTGAAGGGAGGTGAAGGGGGGCCATCCTACCCACCCAGAAAGCCTGGCCTCTCTTGGATTCCCAGCCATGGACAGCTGTAGCATCACCAGGGATCACACTCAGGATCTCCTGATGACAGGGCCAGCACTTAGACAGTTGCACCACTCGGGAGCGCCACAGTTTTGAGATGACCACACAGTTTTGTAGGTGACATAGCAACAGGTAGTCCAAGTAAATTAAAATGAATAACACTTGGTTGCCTTTCTCATGCTTGCAAAAACTACATCAAACCAGCGACCCACTGACCTCACCAACCTGCTGCACTCTGCTTTTGTGATGCTTATGTGGGCTTTCGTTGTCTCCAATTCTGGAAATGAAATGCCAGCTCAGCTGAGTTAAGGTCAGATGATCAATCTAGCCAACCAACCCCTTCACTTTTTTTACCTGACAAAGTCTTTTGCTGTGTTAGCTACTTTAGTGGCCTCCTTGTACCCCGTTCTTCAGTGGTCAGGACCCCCATGGACCCTCACAGAGCAGGTACTATTTGGGTGGTGGGTCATTCTCAGCACTGCAGTAACACTGACGTGGTGGTGGTGTGTTAGTGTGTGTTGCGCTGGTCTTAGTGGATCAGACACAGCAGTGCTGCTGGAGTTTTTAAACATCTCAGTGTCACTGCTGGACTAAGAACAGTCCACCAACCAAAAATATCCAGCCAACAGCGTCCTGTGACCACTGATGAAGGACTAGAAGATGACCAACACAAACTGTGCAGCAGCAGACGAGCTGTCGTCTCTGACTTTACATCTACAAGGCGGATCGACAAGGTAGGAGTGTCTAATAGAGTGGACAGTAAGTGGACAAGTAAGTGTTTAAAACCTCCAGCAGCACTGCTGTGTCTGATCCACTCGCACCAGCACAACACACTAACACACCACCACCACCACCACGTCAGTGTTACTGCAGTGCTGAGAATGATCCACCACCCAAATAGTACCTGCTCTGTGAGGGTCCAAGGGGGTCCTGACCACTGAAGAACAGGGTAACAGAGTATCAGAGAAACAGATGGACTACAGTCTGTAACTGTAGAACTACAAAGTGCAGCTATACAGTAGCGTAGAAACAAGGAGGTGGTCATGATGTTATGAGATGTTCTTATGAGATGGTATTCAGTATTCAGAAACAACTGACCTTTTCACTCCAGTCCCTTTCCGAGCACCTGAAAATCACTCCCACTCCACTCTCACTCCACAAGCCTCGCCAAAATTGACAACCCTATTAAGCTGTCATCATTTTTTATATATAGCTTAGGGCCACAAAATTGCTTAAGCAGGCCCTTCTGGGCAGTAAGTGTTCATTTGTTAAATAAAAAAATGTTTTAGGCAATTTTCTTGGTTGTCTAAGACTTTTGCACAGGTCGTATATTTTAAATAACTGCTTCGAAAAAGCACGTGACTGATGTAAGATTTACAAGTGGACGTAAATGAACGTTTGAGCAGATGTTGACAGAAGAAGACAGTGGGGGAGAGAGAGATAGATGGAAAGGGGGGCGAGTAGGAGGGAGAAGGGGATCCAAGGACATCCGCGGATTGCAGTCTCCTTCTCAATAGCCCAAAACACAGCATTTTAGATGTGCGAATGACCGTCAAAAAGAAGCACTTGACAACGTGTTATTACATCTCAACATAAGATAACAGAATAAGGAGTGAGAGAGAGAGAGAGAGAGAGAGAGAGAGAGAGCACAGAATACACAAAACAAAAGCGGAGTTGACAGTGAGATTGAGTGACTTTACTGAAGAGGAGGCAGACAGATAGTGCACTTAGCACAAACATTTAGAAGTGTATGGTAATACTAAACGCAATGAGAGCTACATGGTGACACTAAGGACAGTCGAAGCATTATGGCAATGCCAAAGAGAGTAAAGCTGTCAACTATATACTAAGCCATATACTGTATACACTCACCAGCCACTTTATTAGGTGAAATTTATTAGGTGCTTGTTAACACAAATAGCTAATCAGCCAATCACACGGCCACAACTCACTGCATTTAGACATGTAGAGGTGGTCAAGACGACTTGCTGAAGTGCAGACCGAGCATCAGAACGGGGAAGAAAGGGGATTTAAGGGGCTTTGAACGTGGCGTGGTTGTTGGTGCCAGACGGGCTGGTCTGAGTATTTCAGAAACTGCTGATCTGCTGGGATTTTCACGCGCAACCATCTCGCGGGTTTACAGAGAACGGCCCGAAAAAGAGGAAATATCCAGTGAGCGGTCAGTTGTGTGGATGAAAATGCCTTGTTGATGTGAGAGGTCAGAGGAGAATGGTCAGACTGGTTCCAGATGATAGAAAGTCAACAGGAACTCAAATAACCAACCAGAATCTCTGAGGAACGTTTCCAACACCTTGTTGAAAGTCTGACACGAAGAATTAAGGCAGTTCTGAAGGCAAAAGGGGGTCCGACCTTTTACTAGCACCTATTGTACCTAATAAAGTGGCCGTACTAAGGACAGTCAGAGATACCTGATGATCATAAGGACAATTAAAGCTATGTGGTGACACTAAAGACATCCAGAGCATTATGGAAGTACTAAAGACAGTGAGAGCTAAATGGTGACAATGGGCTGTCAGAGCTATTGTGATGCTAAAGAGCGTGAGATCTTTACTATTATACACTAAGGGCAGTCAGAGCTATATTGGGATACTAAGGACTGTTACACCTTTGTTGTGATACTAAGGGTAGTCATATGGTGACAGTAGGGAGAGCCATATAACAGTACTAATAACAGAAACAGTGTATATGGCCATACTAAATACAGTCAAAAAATGCGGTAATACTAAGGACAATCAGAGCTATTTGGTGACATTAAGGACGATTGAAGCAATAAGATGATTCTGAACACTGTGAAAGCTATCTGGTGATAATAAGGACCATCTGAGCATTATGGTGATGCCAAAGACAGTGAGAACTACATGGTGACACCAGGGACAGTTACAGCATAATGGCAATATTAAAGAGAACAAGCACTCAATGGTCACACTATGGAAAGTCAGAGCTGTATTGTGAGACTAAGGGCAGTTAAAGCTATACAGTGATGCTGAAGGACAGTCAGAACTAAATCGTGTAATTAAGGACTGTTACAGCTTCGTGCTGCTACTTGGGATGCTTATATGGTAATGCTAAGAACAAAAAAGGTAACGTGTCTATGGTGATTCAAAGAATAGTCATAGTTGTATTGTGATATTAAGTAAAACTTACAGAGGAGATAATGGGTAGTGGGGGGGGGGGGATAGTGCATGTTTGCAAAAGCAGCTGAAAGAGTGAGCCCTAGGAGACCTGGCGCTGCTGAGCAGAGCTGCTCGTTGCCTAGCGGCCCCAGCCAGTTGCCTGGGAGACATGTATCCGAAGGGGGTGCAGCAGGGGGGGACCGCTGCCGATAATGCCGCTCCAGCGACTGCCAAAAGCCTGAATTAGAGGAGCGCTGTAGCCAAGAGCCAGTCACTGGGAAAGGTCATGAAGAAAACATCCCAAAACAGACGCAGAGGACGAAGCGACCTCTATGGGTTCTCCCCATGAACACTCTGGATCCCCTAATCTGATAAGCCTGAAATGGATGGGGCAGGCTAGATGGAGGACAGTTGCTTTTAATGGCATGATTTTGGTTAGCCATGTGTGTTTAACCCTTCCTGACTGAGGTAGACAATAGGAAGAATGGCACGAAATGTCAACTGTTAATAGAGGGGAGGAAATAGCTGCAGCTGAAGAAAACAAATGGGACTTCCATTTGTTGGTCACTCTGAAAAGGTCAAACAAAAATATTAAATAGCCAGGAACCAGAGAGGGGCTGGTAAAAGTTGGATTGAAGATCTGTGTAATCACTGCCCGAGAGGATCTTCAGTTAAATGGGAAGGTGACATTTATTGTGTGATAATTGAAATGGAGGATTAATTGAAGCACTATAATGGTTATTGGGATTACAACATTAGAAATATGATGATACAGAGCCATTTAAAAGCCGGAGATGTACTTCAGGGACCTTTCAATATTCTTTTAGGGCACTGCCTTGAGAGAGTGTAAGAATAACATTTGCAAATCAAATAAAGGAGCTGGGAACAATGGACTGTCCACCCCAGAGTCCAGACCTTAACATAACTGAATGGGCTTGGGATTACTCGGGTGGTGGAAATAGAACCAGCTTCAAGAACTTATGGAAAATAATTATAGCGCATTCCTTTGAAAAACAGAAAGCAAGTCACTGGAAAGAATGGAAGCTCTTATTAAAGTAAACAGTAAAAAAGTGATAATACTTGAGGCTTTGGTGTATTTTTGTGTCAAGTATATGTTTCTAACACTAAAAACACACACATATATATATGATCAAGGCCATAAATACCTGCGGTGTGTCACAGGATTCATAGATTGAGAAAAGGTGGTACAGTGCAGTGAATGTCTTGTTTAATGTGTGGAAAATAGGTCGCAATACAGATGTGGCCATAGCGTGAAGGAAGTAGCTGAATTTCAAATCAAATTAAAAATAAAAAAAAAAAGAATAAATTAACCTACATTCAAAAGTTAAGAATGTTTGTTTTTTTCTTCTCCTGTAAATGTATCATTTTTGAGATAAAGTGTTTTATTTCAACAGTAACAATAAATATATATGCATTATTCCAAGTGTTCCTATTGGCCAGTATCTTGACAATTAGATAACAGACCAATCCAGATTAGCCACCTTTCCCTTTTTTACCTCCCAAAAAAATCACATTTGTTACACAACATCAGGTGAATACAAAGCTTTTAGCTCTGTCAGTGGTGGTCCAGCCAGCTTCAAACAGTAATGTTTGTTTCTTTTCCTCAGAGCTGGGTGTAAGCCTGATTAAAGTCATTATTTTGGTTGTAAACCACCACACTTGAGTGTTCGTGGTATTGATTGCCTGCAGAGTGAAAGTTTGCTTTACCACCCACAGGGCTGTAGTCCAGAATCACTACTGTCCACAAACATGTACGCGCTCTCTCTCTCCTTTTCTCTGATTCCCCGAGACTTGAGCGAAGTAGCCCAGCAGTCAAGAAGAAAAAAACAAAGCTGCCAATCTTCCTTCCTTCTCTCACCAGGGCTCGGAAAAGATAACAGGAACCCTTCTGCGTGGTTCACTGCTGCAGGACTGTCTGCGAGTGACACCGTTGCGAATGCGGCCCGGACAGTCCAAGTCTTCACAAGCAATTAACGATGGGCAGTTTGATGGCATGTCCACATCAATTAGCAGTTCCCACATTAGGAGCTGGGGCTGGACACGATCCGGTTTCTTGAATTTCAGCGTGAGGTTAGGGGCACTCTTGATGGCCTCCTCTTCCAAAACCACAGAGGACGTGTGAAAAAGAGCGAGAGGAGCCATGCTGGGGAGAACCTGGTGGGAGGTATGGCAAACAAGCCGGCAACACCACCAGGGGTCCACAGTAAAGCGGGGCCTAATATTAGCCCATGAGTCACACCCCTGCCACAACGTGCCCTGATGCTGCACCCCATTTAAATTGGTCCTCATTTTTCTTAAGGCGGAATGTTGCCTCATGCTACGATCAAGCAACACACCTTTTCAAGTGCTCTGCATGGTGCCTGCAATGCGGGGCATCTTCTACTAGCACTCTAAATTAAGATCAGCCACCTCCCTGCTGAGGACTGGCACAAGCCTGGTACAGTCTTGGCTTCATCCAAGTAAGCGCACTGTTCAGATATTCATCGGAATAAAACTTGATTTGTCTTCATCTCGACAAATCTTTATACTAACCCAGGTCCTAATTAGCTAGGCATGTCAGGAGCTCCATCCCGCTCCCTTAAGCATTAAATAAACTTCGGCAGCATCATGGGTGCAGCAATTTTCCCCCAGTGGAGTGAAAAAGCTTCAGATCATCGGAAAAATCCACTGGCACGAGAGACACACCATCAGCGGTAAATTGGGCTCCATGAAGATCAGTGAACAAATTTCAGCAGCTCACTGCCGAGCCCTTTCCACTCATGACATTTTTAAGATACTAGCAATGACTCGCCTGCCAGACTAAAGACTACTGCCAGCAGATGGGTGATGTCAGCGGCAATGAGCATAAAATATTCGAAGAGGACTCATGAGGAGGTGACAGGAGCTCTCCCTGGCTCCAAGATTCTGACACCCCCAAAGCCTACGCATCCCCGGCCCCCATCCTGAGGGAGCACCGTACACATAGCAGGGGCAGCAACGGGAACAGGCGTAGCAAGCTGGACTCGGTGTGGCGCCACCAGTCTACCAGCCTAACAAGGTCCCCCAGGTCGTAAAACACATGGGGTGTGGAAATGATGGTGCATGTGTAGGGTGGGGGGGTTGTTGATGGGAGGGAGTACTGAGCCCTTAAAAACATCCCTACCTGTAAATCTGGTTTACAACAGGAGCGAGCAGGAAAAATATTGAGTGTTGGGTAATGGCGTTCCCTATCAGATCTCTTCTGATGTTAACTTACGTTTCGGCTTTGAATAGAGAATCAATTTCCAGCATGTCTATTGGAGCCACTGAGACTGCTTCACTCAAATTTTCACTCGGTGAGAGAGAGAAAGCTCACGTATAAATGAAACACTGCAGGGTTGGCGGAATTCCGGAGGAGGATAAAAGCAGTGAAATGGGTTATAACCTAAACCCCCAGATGTCCATACTATCCTTGGGTGACTGGCTTATTGAGGACGGTTCAACTACAGACCACCAACTGCAAAGGCGTACCCTTGTATTTTTTAACAACGGTGTAGAGCCCTAAAAGCAAAAACTAATAATCAGCTGACGAAGTATGCTTTAGAGCCGGGCTTCATGTACCAAAAACAGCCATCATTTATTTTTACGTGACCATTTTTCATCCTCTATTTATTACTTCAAGCTACACAGGCTGTTTTTGTTACTAGGCCTTTGAGACTGATGTATGTAAATAAGCTCTGTTTAGACTGGCTGCCTAATTCAGAAAGCATTTCAGGCTAAAACACTCCTTATAACTTGAAAGGGAGGGGCTAAATGGCTGTAGGCAGATACATGTAAATGTAGCATCAAAAAACAATGAAAACAGGCTGCTTTTGCAGTCAAGTGTTCATATGTGGACTGTACGGACTGGTGAGCGAATACATTACAAAAAAGGGTTTTTGCACCAAAACTTACTGTATTATGTTAGAAAAATAGTCCTACACATATTTGTTACAAATGAAAACATTCATGAGTAACACTTCCTATGAATCGCTTTATAAATGTGTTTATTAGGCATTATTTGGTATACATAACATCTTATATTACTTGTTATAATCTTGTAGATTCGTTTTAAGTAGGGATAGTTACATGCATAACACTTTATAAAGCGAGTATATGACTTCAGAAAATCTAATTCCATAATGCGTTGTAATAGCTGTAATATCAGTTACAAATTGGCTAAACATTAATTGTAATATCAAATAGACACCGCATATAAAAGTTTTTTAATTAATTTTTTTGTGTATGTAACAGAGAGCAGCCTCGGTTTAGTTCAATTTGTTAGTGGTATACAGAAAATATACCAGATATTATGATGCATTTATTATTACCATGCATGCTTATGCCAGATATTTTAAGACATGTTGCATTCCATATCTTGCCATATGAATGCATGTATTAAGCATTGTGAATATAGAATACATGGGAAGTGTTTAGGCTTTGTTTATCACACCTCACATTGACGAACAACTGTGATGAGTGCAGGGTTAATTCTGACAGGCGAGTTGTAACACTGGGTAAATATTCACTGTTACTTTAGTTGTAATACTGTGTTAAAACTAACTCCACCATGTTTAGGTTGCACTTTGGACTGGCTGGGACTCGCTGTGAGTTATTTGCATTGCTTCAGAGCAGTGCTGTTGAGGCATGTGAAGGCCAAAAAAAAGGGTGAATAATACTGGTGTATAATTCTGAGACTTGCATGTAATTCAGTAATCAAACACACTTATGATGAAAAACATCCCTTCTGTGCTACAAAAAGAGTCTTCAGGGTGAATACTGAGAAATATCCATCTGGTTGCTCCCAAAATTGGCAGATGATGTTGATATGGGACTCTGAGAAGGTGACCAAAAGTATGTTCTACTTGAACCTGTTTTACTATATAAAATATCTATGCTACATTATACCCCAAGTTACCTTGCTGAGCAATGGGAGCTATTGAATTAACTGGCCAAGGACTCTTATCAGTATAGTGTAGTGTGCTTGCCCTGGTGGGGGATTGACCCCCGGTCTAAAGCGTAGCGTAGTATACCAACCACACATTTTTCCATATTTCCAACATTTTGCACCGTAAATTAAAGAGACAGTAGAGCTCTTCTATATAAATAAGCATTACATAAAAAAATTACAGTGTTAACATTTGAGACAGTCAAAGCTGGTAGAGGTAACAGGCACATATTTTTAAAAAATGGAAACGAAGCCTAAAGCAAGCATTTTACACATGAAACCCTGGCTTTAAATTTTACATGGACTCACCTTGTCACCCTGGCAGACCTATGGAGGGAATGGACAAATGTCAACTGCTCATAAAAGGCAGAGAAAATGCCTGTTGCAATAAAAATGGCAATGAATAGAGACCCCATTTGCTGGTCACTGTCTGGAAAAGGTCAAGAGCCATTTAAAAGGCTGGAAACCCACAGGACCTGAGCACATGCAATAAACATTACTGACCAGAGCCGATCTGATATGGCTGGATGGGCAAATGTCATTACAGTTGTCAAGCAGAGCAGAGCCTGCTGGTATAATATGGTATTTATATATAGAGCCCTTAGGGTTGCTATAGAACGGACATCAAGTTATCATTTTCTCGAAACTCTGTTTCACTTCACTGGAAAAGTCCCATTGATATTTGCGCGTTAATGGCTGAGTTGGTCTTAGAAGGCCATAATGCTCCAAGGCACAGTGAGGCTGAAGGTTATGGTAATGTGAATATGAAGATTAGTACTGTTCCGGCATTCTTGGTCATCACTTAAAGCCGGTCTTCACTGCTCTAGTCCAGCTTATTCCATACTGGACACCTCTGTGATCTGATGTTCCTTCGTTAGCTGAATCAGAAAGCTCCACTTCATTAGAAACTGAAGGTTACTTGTTGTTAATGAGAGCCCCAATTAGGAGAAACAGAGTGTCAGCCTCAGCGGAGTTGCCTCTTACACAAACATTAAATCACCTTGTTGAAACCTTGCCAGTTGTTCCGCAGTGGAAGACAACAGAGACAGCAGGGGGGAGGGGAACGGAGTGGGTGATACCTGGATGTGCTTTCTGATTTGAGTAACGCAGTGCCGCCCTCTGCACTGCAACAAGGTACTTTTCTGTCAAATGACCTGATGTTTCAGCATTGATCTGAAGTTGGGTCAGGTCCTTGTCTTCATATTGTCCTTCATTGACCTTTAATTGGTTATCTAGAACAGGGCTCTTCAAGCTTTCCTTGGTTAAGGCAATGGTACATCACGGGAGTCACTATAGATTTATGGATGGGGGCTAAGCTTGGACTAAGGGGCATAGTTCCATAACTTAGCAGTCAACCAGGAGATTTTTCATGACCCAAAAATGTTTGTTCCTCATTTACTTTTAGAATAGCAACAGCCAGAAAATTGATCAGAAATGGCTATTTGGTCAAACTGCCTCTTTGTATTGACAAATATTCTGCTGTAACTGCCATTAGGATGAAGCAGTCTAAACCAAAAAATATGCTGCATACCTTGACGTATGTGTAATCGATCGCATTACATGCAATGCTGGAATGATTTCCGTTTTCTGCCAGACACATTATTCCTGAATGTATCGGCAAGCATTAGAGAGGTTAAACATCACAACAGCTGTCCGGCACCTACCTCATTGCTCCGACGCAGGGGCAGCCCAGCTTGTTTGACGCTCCATAATACTGAGCATCATTGCATGTTGTTTCATTCAGATTGCTTCGTCCTAGAGAGAGTTATTACAGAATATTCGGGGCCTCTTTCGAGTGAATCTCCCTGTAGTTTCTATTAAGTGCTTAAGTTTGGCTTAAATTCTGTATCCATCCACTTGAAATGGGCACAGATCAAGC
This sequence comes from Pygocentrus nattereri, assembly GCF_015220715.1. Lineage (NCBI taxonomy): Eukaryota > Metazoa > Chordata > Actinopteri > Characiformes > Serrasalmidae > Pygocentrus > Pygocentrus nattereri. The sequence continues at coordinate 44,488,298 of NC_051216.1, forward strand.
AAAGGTGAAGTTGAGCATTTGAGCACTTAGATAAGCTGCAAGGTCTTAAATATGCTATTCAAAAACACAGATGATAGATCAGATCAGTCTCGGTTGATGCGATCAGATAGATTTTAATTTTGCTTTGCAGGCATGTTTAATAAGCTAGGTGACATAATTTTACGGACTTAGTGACATGTCATATTTTTGGTAGGCCTCACTCTGTAACTACTCAACTACATATACTCTTTATGTTATAGAGTTTGAATAAGGTCTAATGTTTATTTTACTGAGTTTTTAATTAAAATTTTGTCTTTAGCTTTAGTGGTTGCTGACTTACATTACTTACCAGAGCAAGTAAAACCAGAGCTCCTCCATCAAGTCTGATCTGACTGGCTTACAACCTACGAGGTCTGATATAATTGGTCGAACTGGGGTTCCGGTTTTCATGTTACGTTAATAAATCTCTGGTAGCACAGCAAAGATAGTGCTGCATTATAGCAGCTGCATCTCCCCCAGCTCATTTCCTTGCTATCACTTTATATTGGGAATATGAAGAAGTGGTGGCATGAAAAATGGAGGAGAATAAACTAAAGATGATTTGAACTAGTCATGTACATAGTGAAGGGGGCTTAGTAATATGACCTAGCAGCACCTTGATACACATAAACCTCAATTACAAAAAGAGGCAGTATGTCAAATACACTTTATTTGGATGGTCCCCAATAGTTCTACAGATACCAAAATCACTAACAAACTTTCTGGTAATGTTCAGCTAATTATCAACAAGAGTATAGTTATGGTTAGGAGTAGATGTAGGTATTGCCTTGAGTTTAGGGTCAGGTTTAGGGTTAGGGTTACAAAGCATCTACAGTGGACCATCCAAATAAAGTGTTCCTCATCACCTTTCCTTTTCCTTTTAACGCTTATGAAGTAAGTGCGCCCTGCATATATCACGACTTGAAATGTGTCAAATTGAAACCAGGTGCACCTCATCAGGTGCTGATAATTAGAACATCCTTAGAGAACCAGACATACCTTTATCATTACCGAGTCTTATTTAAACCTCAGATATCTGGTCTGGTTTGATCTGAGTCATTAGTGTGACATGAGTGTGTGGTATCATCAGAAGAGCTCACCGAAGACTTCAGAAAGAAAGCTGTAGATGCCTATGAGTCTGGGAAGAGGCTTAAGAAGATATATTGGAAATCAATCAATCCACTGTCTGGAAAATCATCTACAAGTATGACTGAGTAATCCTGGGACAGTGAGCCAGTGAATTTGCTTTTTAATGTCTACTCATTTTTTTCCATGTTGAATGTCTGTCTGTCTTGTTCTACAATATTCGTGCTCACAGATCTCGTTTATTCTGCAAAATACTATATAAAGAACACGGAGAAGCTCCGTGACAGCAGTTCAGTCATTAAAGTCCTTTTGCCTCATTTAATCAAATACGGAATGTCATTTTATATTCACAGAAGAGCAAAATGATCACTAATAAGAGAAAAGCCAACCTCAGTCGATCGCAGGAACAATGAGCAATCCAACCAGTGGGTGGAAGGAGTTAGAGGAGATTTGAAGAGACACTGCATGAAATGGAGTGAAGTCGGGTGCATCGGAGAGAGAGGGGAGGATAAATTCGGTCTTTCATTTTCATTTTTTCTTTTTCATTTTTTGGCTGGTATTGTAGCCTGACCTCGAGATTCCCAGATGGAACATTGCAATTTATCTTCCCATCCTTTCAGATGGTATTCTTGCCCACTAGGGGCAATAAAAATGTTTGGTTAAATAGACAGATACCGTATGTTATATTTAATTCTACTTAAGTTGTATTTTTAACAGAAAACCTACTGACTCAAAGCATAGAAGCAAATGGTGCTTCTAATATATGGTTTTCGTTTTTTTTTTTACTTAGCTTTTATTAAGCTCCAGTTGCTGGCTCAGCTGTCCGACAGTTGGAGTAGTTACTACTAGGCTGTTAGGCCTCATTGTCAATTATTGTTTGTGGTGTCGGTTGTATGCTGCAGATATTAAGTCATAAATCACTGCATTCTGAGAAATAAAGGTACAGATCTGTCACTGGGGCAGTACCCCTCTTTTCAATGGGGTGGTACCTTCAGTACCTTTAGTCAGGGAACATAACTGAACCCGTGAAATTATATTTTCTAAGCTGTACTGACTCCACACACCCCGTCTCGTCTCCAGGCTTTTATTTTACTGCTCTGTTTAAAAACATTCAGTTATGAAAAGATACAAATCTGTACTTTTCACATGGAAAAACATATTTAAGGTCCACAATTGGACCTTAAAACCACTGGTGTACCTTTGAGGGAACATTTACATTGTTTATACCTTGAGAAAGGAATATGTACCTGCACAGAACCTTTATTTCTAACCGTATATAAAACTAGAGAGATGATAAAAACAAAACCAACAACTAAATACTTAGACATTTTCTTACTCGCTGTACTCTTTAATAACCAAAATCCAATTTCCTTCATTGTCATCAAGCACAGTTTTCATCACTGATGTCATTAGAAGATTTAAATTATGAATTTATAAACAAGATGTAAGACAGTAACACTTTACTGCTTTATAACATTTATGTACTATATGGACAAAAGTATTGGGGCACCTACATATTGGAAGCTTTTATGACATCCCATTCTAAATCAGTTGGTCCCCTTTGCAGCTCTAACAGCTTCCACTCTTCTGGGAAGGTTTGAAAAGATTTTGTCTGTGGGAAGTTTTGCCCATTCATTCAGAAAAGCATTTGAAATACTTATGTTAGATGAGAGGGCCTGGTTTACAATCTCCGTGCTAGTTCATCCCAAAGGAGGTCAGGGCTCTGTGGGGGCCAGTGAAGTTCTTCCACACCAATCTCACCCAGTCTGGCCTTTATGGAGCTGCTTTGTGCACTGGGGCTCAGTCATGCTGGAACAGAAAAGGGTCTTTCCAAGCTGTTCCAACACAGTAAGAAGCATAAAATTGGTCTGCTGAAGCATTAAGATTTCCCTTCACTGGAACTAAGCGTTCTAGGCCAACCCCTGATAAACAGCCACATGTCATTATCCCCCCTCCACCAAACTTTCTGGTAGTTAACGTTCTTCTGGCATTGAATGAACCCAGACTCCTCCATTAGACTGACAGATAGAGAAGTGTGATTCGTCACCCTACAGAATAAGTTTCCACTGCTCCAGAGTCCAGTGGTGGCACTTTACACCACTCCATCCAACGCTTAGCATTGTGCTTGGTGATGTTAGGCCTGCATGCAGCTGCTTGGCTGTGGAAAGCCATGCCATGAAGCTCCTGGTGCAGTTTTTGTGCTCATGTTGATGCCAGAGGAGGTTTGGAACTCTGCAGTTATCAAAGTCAGTAGTGTTGGCAACTTTTATGCACTATGCTCCTCAGTGTGTCCCAATACTTCTGTCCATATAAGGTATAACCATAAGCTTTCATGAGATGTTGATGGCATCAAAAATTATGTTATGACATTACCAGTACACGCTCTTACATCACTGAACAATATCTGTCATGGCAACTCATGACAGCTTATGACATCAGCTATGACATGTTTATGGCATGGTTATATCAATGCTATGCAGCAGAGTTCAAGCGTTACCAAAGTAACTACAAAAATGACCACAGGACATCCAGCAGGTGCCGACAAGCTACAATCTGATCCACTGTTGATTAATAATCTGCCCACATGCTGTATAATGTAATGGCTATCATATCACTACTACAACTGCTCTATAAATACTGGCCAAAAAGAAAAAGCCTCAAATATTACCAGATATGTGCATAGTCTACATTTGCGCGGCATATTGAACAGTATGGCAACCAATCTGTTACGCTAGCAGAGCACAATCTGTATTAAAACACTGCACGTCTCTGTACGGTAACATAATCTCATGGCAGAGCAGTTTGATTGACCATAATTTATAGATTAGATGGCTCTCTTTTGATAGTAAAAAAGGTTGAGTGAACGTGGATTATATGGGCATAGGTTGAAGCATATCCTCGTTGGGACTATCAAGGCCACACGCTGTCAGATTATAAGGTTATGTTATATCTGGTCTGTGCGAATCATAGGAGTTCATGTGCAATATACATATTTCATGGTTGGACTGGCTTATTGTTGGATATGATTACATATACATAGTGATTTCTAGCCTATACAAGTGAAATGAGGCTGGTTCCTTTACTGCACTCTCTGGAAAAGAGGTTTCTTGGCTTGGATGTATGGCTCTAGGGCAGGGGTGTCAAAATAAACAAACGAAGGGCTTATATTGAAAAATCTCAACAAATCTGTTGATGACAGAAGACTTACTTCTGCTTTTTAACATTTGGTTTTAACCCAAAATGCCCATTGTACTGAAAATATGGCACAACTGCAACAGCAAAATATTGGCACTTGTACTAGACCATAAAATATTACATGAATATTTGACGTTTTGGAAAATAATGAGCAAAACAAGCTGTAAAAATATTGCTTATCTTTTTATTTTTTATTGAAAATGTTAATAAAAATGTAACCTTTGAAGTACAATGATGAAAAAAAAATCTTATCAGGAAATAAATATTTTTTTCTTAAATCTCTGTGCCACAATTATTAGCACTGCTTCAGTTAATACTTTGTGCAGCCTCCTTTTACAAAGATAACAGCTCTGAGTTTTCTCCTATAACGCTTAATGAGACTGAAGAACACATGGCAACGGATCTGAAACCATTCCTCCACACAGAACCTCTCCAGATCCTTCAGATTCTGAGGTCCACACTGTGGGCTGCCCTCTCCATGGCCTGTGGTCAGTGAACCAGTTCTGTGTTGATTTTGAGGTGTGTTTTAGATCATGGTCCTGCTAGAAGATCCAAACTGTGGCCTAGTTTAAGCTTCCTGGTTGACACAGTCAGGTTTTGAATTTATTTTTGAGGGTACTTGATTGAGTCTGTGAGCATGCTTGTATCCAAAATTCTCTATTTTGGTCCCATCTGACTACAGAACATGGACCCACTGAAAAGTCCCAGTAACATCTGGCAAACTGTAGAAACTTGAGGTTCTTGGTTCTTGACAGCAGAATCCTTCTTCTGGAGACTAGGTCAACCAATGATGGTTCTTTTAGGCATCAGTCCAAAAAACCCTTCATGACACCATCCATTAAACACAAACTTCACCAATGCTTCTAAAGTTTAGAATGATTCAGTTGTTGAGATGCAAACAAATCCATTGAAAGTGGTTTCATCAGCTTTTTTAAGCATTGATGATGTTGAATGATTTTTGCTGTTTTAACTGGAAGGTGAAGCGAGGTTGTGGGTGTAGCAGTCAATCATACTGATGGATTTTAACAATGATTCTTGCTTTACAGTGTATTTAACCCTGATGAAGGCCTGTGTGCCAAAATTTTGGGTTTAAAATAAAGTTTGGCGTTCTCCAGTCAACAAGCGTTACTGGTTTTACTTGGTAATGCTGATATGGTAAAATAGTGACAAAATATATATAACACAAAAATAACATCAGTATTGCATCAGGTTTAGATCAAAACATTCACAAAACTGTTCATCAAGCATCAAGCAGTGTATTCATAACCTTTCTACGAGGTACCTTCTAGAGCCCATGCGTCAAACACAAGGCCCACAGGCCAGATCAGGCCAGCGACGCAATCCTGTCCAGCCAACAAAACTATTTTATTCTTTTATTAATCTTGACTTGTTTCACAGTGCACTGCACTACAGTCCCCACTATGCACTGCAACATAATGAGCTCTCCAACAGCAGTCAATGGGACAGCAGTTACACCTCATTCTGCACAATTCTACACAGTTCCACATCCGTCATATCTCCAAACACACCAGCTGCATTTCAGCTGTAGTTCAATCAACATAAACACTTAATGCCAGCTCAGCAGCTTAGAAGTTGAGCCCAAATATTGATGAACTCAGCCTAGAAAGGATGCCAGTAGTCTAGTTCAAGCAGTCTTTAAAAGACTGAGCCCTAGGGGACATTTAAAGTTTGAATATTTCAAGTATCTATGTAATATTTCAAGGCCTTATTACAAGCGCCTGTATTTAAATGCTGATGTTTTTGTGTACGTTAGATAAACATTGGTCAGTTTGGTTTACAGCAAAATGTAAATTAAACATGGCCCATCGATTTGTTGAGATATTTTAACACGGCCCTCCTAGTTGTTGAGTTTGACACTCCTGTTTTAGAGGCTTTAAACTCTTCAGACGACTCATTCCTGAAGCCTTCCGATGAAGATTGTCTAGAATGGCTCATTTCAAAGACTTTGCGTATGTCTTAATGACTTCATGATGCAAAAAAAAAAAAATCCGGGGGAATTCCCCTTTAAGAGGAGCGCAGTGATCACGTTGAGAAACTGGAGTGGTCTGAGCTTTCTCACCAAACCTTCCACATGGGCTCTACATGCTCTGGGCCATCAATTCCCTTTATACTAGTGAAAAAGGAGGAGAAAAGGAGAGGTGGATGATGAATAGAGAGAATACAGGCCAGATCATATGACATTGGGGTTTGGGCTTTAGGCAATAGCTCCCCTCCTTTTGCAACCAAACCCCCCCCCCACTCACTCACTCACTCACTCACTCTCACACACACACACACACACACTCTGTGCAGCCCAGATTACAGTCACATACACCATTATTTTACATCCCTGGGTCAATGTCAGTGACGGCTGCTGGCAAATTAAAATCTGCTCTCCTTCACTCCGACTCTGTTCACAGCAGGATCCTCACTTTCTCCCACCTCATCTTCAAGCACTGCCATGATACTCACCCTCACCCTCTCCCTCCCCCTCTCTCCCTCTCTTTCTCTCTCTGTCTATGTACCCTGGCTATTTTAGTCTATGTGGAAACATGTCCCCTAATGTGTCTCCTCTCAGAGAGAACCATCCACATTTTGCCAAGTCCAAGTCACCACTGCTCTCTCTGCCCAGTCTCATTTTTACCCATTTCTTCCCTTCCCGCCTCTCCACATCTGTCACTGTCACATCCTAAACTCAGTTCATCTCCTCGGAATAATCGCGAGGTCCTCTCGTTTGGCTCGTTCTGTCTACCCACCCCCCCACCCCCCACCACCACCACCACCACCACACCTCATCCTCAGGCTCTGAGCTGCTGAGGAAACATGAGTAGGAGAAGAATGGTTCTGAAAGCCAAGATGAGAGAGAGAGAGAGAGAGAGAGAGAGAGAGAGAGAGAGGAGAATAATAATAATAAGAAGAGATAGACAATGAAAGAGGAAGATAGAGCAAGAACAGGAGGAGCGGAAAAGAGAGAAAGAAAAGAATGAGAGCCAGAAGATAGATGGAGAGAGGAAGAGACAGAGAATACAACAGTGGAAAAGAGAGAGACAAAGACAGCGAGAGGAATAGAGAGAGCAAAGAAAGGGCAAAAGAGAGTGAGTGAGAGAGCAAGAAGAGAGAAAGAGAGAGAAAATAAAGTGAGAAAGAGAAAAAGTAGAGGAATAGAGTCGAGAAAGAAGAGAGAGAAGAAAAGAGAGAGAGAAAGAAGAAAGAGGAAGAGACAGAATGCAAAAGAGGAAGAGAGAGAGAGAGACAAAAGAAGAGTGAGAGGAAGAGAGAGCAGAAAGAAGAAAGAGCAAAAGAAGGGGGGAGCAAGAAGAGAGAAAGAGAGAAAGTATATAGTAGTAATTATATAGTAAATAGAATGAGAGGTAAGAAAAGAGAGAGAGAAAGAAGAAAGAGGTTGGAAGAGACCGAGAATGAGAGAGAGCAAGAAAGAGAGCGAGGGAGAGAGAAAAAGATAGAAAGAAAAAGAATGAGTGCTACAAGAGAGAGCGAGAGGGAGAATAGAGGGAAAGAAAACTAGAAGAGAAACAAAAGAGAGCGGAAGAGAGAGAATGAGAAAAAGCAAGAGAGAGAGAGAGAGAGCAAAAATAGAAAGAGAAAAAGAGAAAGAAAAAATGAGGACCAGAAGGGAGAGAGAGAGAAAAGGTAGTGAGAGGAATAGAGAGTGAGAGAAAGAAAAGACAGTGAGAAAGAGAGGAGAAGAAGATGGAGAAATGAAGACAGAGCAAGAAGGGAGGGAGGGAAAGAGAAAGAGAAAGAGAGCAAGCGAGAGAAAAAAGGAGAGCTAGAAGAGAGAGATAGAGTGAGTGAGAGAGAGAGCAAGGGCGGAGAGAGAATGAGAAGGAGAGAGAGCCAGAAGAGAAAGAGAAATAGAGAGAGAGAGAGAGAGAATGAAAAAGAAAGCAAAGACAGGAAAGGAGTGACAGAAAGAAAGAAGGCATGATAGAGCTAGACAGATATGTGAAGAAAGTGTGAGAGAGAGAAAGAGAGAGAGCGAGAGAGAGAATTAGAATTGAAAATTGAAAAAAAATGAAACTGAGTGGGGAAGAAAGTGAGAGAGAAATAGAGAGAAAGAAGCGAGAGACAGAGTAGAGTAGAGAGAGAGAGCGAGAGCGACGTGACAGCTTCAGCAGGGAGATCAAAGGGAGGGCGGCGGGGCATCCAGGCAGCCAGTGCGGCGCTATCGGAAGCCCTTCGCCTCTCCATCAGCGAGCGCCCGAAACAGCCCATAAAACCGCTCAGCTGAGGAGAAATAAACCAACAACGGATGCAGCAAAAACAAGGTGTCAAGGGAAATGGTTTCATCAAGTTCAGCTCGTAAAAAGGAGATTTATAAGCGCAGGGGTAAAGGAGGGGTTTGGGTTTGTTCGCCTCCGTAGCGCTCCCCCTCGGAGTGTGCGGATCCCCTGCACTGACCACCGGCTCCATTTGCGTCGTCACAGGGGCTGTAATCAAGGCCAGGGCCGTAACTCACTCGGCCAGGTGAAGGGAAAATGGGGCCGAATCCAGTAAAACAGATATAGAATGTAGCTCAAGAGCAAATGATATCGGCACAGTGAGGTGTGCGTCTCATAAAACGGCTGGATAGATTTGTTGCTGCCCCAAAGCCCCTGCTGTGGTGCTTCTCTCTCTCTCTCTCTCTCTCTCTCTCTCTCTCTCTCTCGCTCTCTCCTGACATGGCTATATCAAGTTTCAGTGTTGCAGTAACACTTTATCAAAACAAGCCTTTGTAACCAGCAACTTAATCATTATCCCACAGTTTGTAAATGACTTTAAACAGTGGCATCAATATATGCTTTCATTTCAAGGATCGACCATTTATTTGATCACATACAAATAAGGACAAATAAAAATAAAGCCTCTTCACTAATAATAGTTAATAATTATAACTCCAAATTATACAGCTTGAAGTATTAAGCGTTTATTAGCTGGATTAAAAAAGTGCAAATGTGATTAATGCATTAGTTAATCGCTATTATAAAATGGATAGTTCCAGTCCTGAAATCTGATTGGCTGAGCCACGTCACGAAAAAAAAAAAACCCTTGTTCTGTTAATGGAATAATCTTTGACTCTCATGCTGCTCGCATGGACCACCGAGTGTACTGATGAAGTAAGAACCCGTTTTTTGTTTAAACTGAGAGGCGACTTGTGTTCCTAACTAGAACCAGGCTGGACAGCTGGCTAACAGGCTAAAAGAGCCAAAAGCCTAAACAGCTCCATCATTAATATCACAGGCTTGAATTAAAGCACTTACGATATGATTCACTGTAAAACGGCAGAATAAAAGACTAAACATGTCATTTAAGTGGATTACATGCTTCAGATGATCATGTTTCAGTCAGAAGTCGCGTCAAATCCAGGCTGAATCCCGAACGGCTCTGTACTCCCTAAATAGTGTTCTAGCTATGAAAGCTAGAAATTCTAGCTTCTACAAACAGATAGTGCACCATTCATTAAGTGTGGATGTGGCTGAGTCCCAAATGACCATTTCCTGGCTATATTTTGCTCTGTTGGGTTGCAGGATCCAGTATTTAAACTCCTAAGTAGTGCACTATGTAGGGTGTGTAAAGACTACTGTACATATATAAGGAGTATTAAGATACTGGCACCATCCATGTGTCGACTCTTTTTCTCACTCTGTCTCTCTTGACACTCATTCCTGCTTACGTCTACTACCCACAACCCCCTTCTCTTCCTTGCTCTCTCTCCACATGATGCTGACCTCAGAGCTGGAGCTGAGCCCCTGAGCAAGTTTCTGCCAGTACACCACTCCCCCCACTCCCGCCACCTTTCTCTTCACACTTCTGGAAGAAGAGCACACAGCACCTCCATTTCTCACATGAGGGGTCACTTCCAATCTGGCCAAGCAGCATTTGAGCCCCTGCTTCCAAACGCATGCCCTCCGGCCTTGACTGCTGTCTCTTATCGATCGCACAACTTCATTCAAACGCAAGATCCATGCAGCTGGAGCAACCAATGGGCCTGACTACACCTCAGAGCAGCTTACTGGCTAAGCAAGGGGAGGGATAGGTTAGAGCTCTTTGGTTGGTCATCAGCCTTCCTTAGGCCTTCCTAGAACCTTTCTGCCAAGTGCGACTCTGAACCAAAACTCTGGAACCCAAAGAGAAAAAAGTTACAAGATAAACTATGAATTATTCAAAGCAGAAGTGACTGATTAGGGTTGGAGCTAAATGTTGAAGGAAGGTAGGTGTTGGCCAATGAGTGAAAGTAAAAGGTAGTGGTTTGTAATTAAATAGTAAGTAAGGAAGTACAAGGTATGAGATTTCTAGTGGCGAGTATGTGGAAATATAAGGATGGTGTTTCTAATAAAATGGCCAGTAAGTGGAAGTATAAAAAAGTTGCTATTGATAGGATGTACAAAGTAGGGGTTTCTAATAAAGTGGCCAGTGAGAGGAAGTACAAAGTAGGGGTTTCTAATAAAGTGGCCAGTGAGAGGAAGTACAAAGTAGGGGTTTCTAATAAAGTGGCCAGTGAGAGGAAGTACAAAGTAGGGGTTTCTAATAAAGTGGCCAGTGAATGGATGTACGAAGTATGGGTTTCTAATAAAGTGGCCAGTGAGAGGACACACAATGCATAGGTTTCCAATAAAGTGGCCAGTAAGTACAATGTAGGTGTTTTGAAGCGCAAGGTGGATGTTTCTAATAAAGTGGCAAGTGTAGAAAGATATTTTAGATGACCTTAAAAATGCAACACTGCTTTTCAGCTTGTACAAAAATATAAATCCCTGTAATAAAAAGCGTTCCACAAGAATATAAGTGATGTTTGTTGCAGAGAAAGACCTCCCACATATCTGCAAAAAAAGCCTGTTATTCATGCTGGCACTGTATGTTGTTTATGTTGGAAAGTAAAAAAAGAAAAGAAAAGAAAAGTAGCTAAAATAAGAACATAGGAGGCATACATTCATTCAGAGGTCTCCTGCAGGGAGGAAGCATTAGCTTTTACTTCTGTCAAACCCACCCGCCCCCGCGCTCCCCCCATCCGCCATGCAAATGAACGGTGCATTTGCATCTACCTGACTAAACAAACATGAATTAGGGGAGACAATCAGCACACATAAGGAGTGAGAAATTAGATCTGAAAACACCTCTCCAGGCTTATAAATAATGCAGTGCTGTGTGTTTAAGAACTAGTGCGCTCATATTAAAAGGAATGCTCAGGTTGGTGCTGACGCTGCTCGGAGCCCGAGTGTAATTTGCCTGTGGCACAGCGGCAGTTAGCATTGATTTGGATGTAAAACTCTTCCCGCTGAGGTTACAGCCCACGACCCCTTCATCACGATATGATCAAGTTGCGTTCCAGCAGCCCATGAGCCACCAGGGCCAGATGTCGTGGGGAGGCCTCCTTCAGACCTACATCTCTCCAGCTTTTTATTACAACCTGCTTTCCACAGGCCAACGTCAACCTGAACCAGACTGTGATGGAACTAATGCCAATAAAGACTATGTTTTAACAGACCTGCTAACTCAACAGCTCCCACTAACCCAGTGGTCCTGGAGTTCCCTCACTTTGCACGTCTTAATGTTTTCCCTGTTCTAGCACACCAGCCAATTAACAAGCCTGTCCAGGTGAGTTAGAGTGGGCAAAACATTACAATGAGTGAGGTAGGGGTACTCCAGGACCACTGGAGGGGGGAAAATCACTGGGTGAGCCGGTATCTTCAAACAGTGCCTTTATGAGCATTAGATCCACCACAGCCTGGTTCAGGTAGCAGTGGCCAGTGGACGGCGGGTTATACTTATAAGTGGAGGGACCAAAGTGGGGGACTTGGGTAAGGAGGAGTGAGGCCAAGTGTGAAGAGAAAAAGTGACAGAAAGAGGGGAATTGAGGAAGCACGCTAATGGCGGGATGCCAGCAGTGGCTCACATGGTTAGTGTACTTTTTTGGTTGTAAATAAAAGGATTAGATTCTTGAAATGGCCAATTGAAAACTGGCCAAGTAGATACAGCCAAGTGAGCGCTCATGTTGGTTTGGACTTCACAAGCTGGACTGAAAGCCTTAAACATTAGACACACTACCAACGTAATTAGGATGTGGCGGAGGAATCAACCGATGGCTTTCCATTTATAGCGGGTGGGACCAGGTGTCAGGAGTCGCTGTAAAACTGATACAAACAAGGTCAAATATCTGTAAATGTCTGTTACAAGCTTCAAATTCACCATTAGCTTATTGCTAACATCCTAGTTGAACGTCAATGGAACCTGAATTTTTTCGAGGTAAATTTGGGCCATTTCTTTTAGTCCATTCATCATGAAATTTGCACAAACTATAAAGGACAACAGGCATTTTCAAATTATGTCAAAAAGGGAAAAATGGCAAAAATGGATATACAAGATTTTGTTCCAACAATAGTAAGTATATATATATATATATATATATATATATATATCGCTGCTGATATATATGCAAAAGACTAAAGACTAGGCGAAATGGTATATATCATGCTTGAAAAGTCGATGGAGAAAAAAGAAAACAGTGAGACTCGGCTTCGTCTCTGAAGTGTCAAACTTCAAATGCTCCAGATACCCTCAGATGTGCCATTCTACTGCGCTAGATCTTGCATTAGAGATTGAGGTGAAAGGTCAAAGCCACTCCAGAGTACAGATGGGGTCACCTACTTTTTTCTTTCCCCAAAATCATTCCTTCGAACAAAACCTCACCTAATAGCTGTCAGAAACAAAGATTATGAAGAAATGAAGAGTTATGTTCCGGACGCCCATCTCCACAATACAAGTAGTAGAACCGACTGCCGAAGTGCCCCCTCCCCCTCTTCCCCTCCTGTTTTGTTCGCTCCCCGATGAAGATGTTTTCCCTCCCGTCTCTCTGCTCCGCATCCCTTTGATGCTCTCTGGCAGAGCTTCGAAACAAAGCAGTCATTAAGGAGAAAAACTTGTCTCCTGAAACTTTGAGGACCCATCAGAATACACAAATCAAGGGAGCCTCTTGTCAATGGCAGGCGTGTTGTTTTTCTCATGGAGCGCGCTCTGTCCCAGTTGCCACTCTCTCCCTCTATCTTGTTCACACTGATTACAACTTACAACCACACTGTGAACAGTATGCCTCTGAGGAAGGGAGTTCCTACTATGCATTTCTGGTGAGGGACCAATTGAGAAGCAGCTTGATCATTAAAAATGTTGCATTTTGCCTTCACCATCTCATTCCAAGTGTGCATCATCTGAACTGTAAGGTTTCTTATTGCATAACAGATGTAACATCTTGGCAGCTTTAACTAGAGAAGTTCACAAGTCGCTCCACTCCAAATCAAATTTTTGGAGTGCAAGTCAGAGTTGAGGCTCAAGTTTCAGAGGTCTGAGCTGAGTCTTGAGTTTCTGGAGTCCAAATCTAAGTCAGGTCTTGAGTATCTAGGGTACGAGTGTGAAACAAGTTTCTGGGGTCCCAATCTGAGTCGAGGCTCAAATTTCTGGCATGCAAGTACAAGTCTCTGGAGTGTGAGCCCATGTCATATTTATGATGAGTGAGTCTCTGATGAGTGAGTCTGAGTCAAAGGGTGGGAGTTCGAATCAAATTGTGAAACTTTGGAGCCCAGTTTCTGAGACGTGAGTCTAAGTTGAGTCTCAAGTCTCCAGTCAATGCAGCATGAGTCGAGTCTTGAGTCTCTGGGGTGCGAGACTGATTCAAATCTCGAGCCTCTGGAGTGCAAGTCCAGTTTCTGAAAATCGAGTCGGAGTCAAGTCTCGAGTCTCTGGGGTGGGAGTCTAAACCAATCTCAATTCTCTGGAGTGCAGTTTATGAGAAGCAAGCCTCAGTTGGGTCTTGAGTCTCTGGGATGTAAGTATGAGATGAGTCTCAAGACTCTGGGGTGTAAGTTTGAGTTGAGTCTTAAGTCGTTGGGGTGAGAGTCTAAATCAGATCTCAAGTCGTTGGAGTGCAAATCCAGTTTCTGAGGAGTCTGGGTTTGGTCTCAAGTCTCTGGGGTTGGAGTCCAAATTGAATCTCAGGTCTCGGGAGTGCAAGTCCAGTTTCTGAGAAGTGAGTCTGAGTTGGGTCTCGAGTCTGAGTTGGGTCTTGTGTCTCTGGAATGCGAGTCTGAGTCAAGTCTCGAGTCTTTGGGGTGGGAGTCCAAATCAAATCTCAAGTCTCTGGAGTGCAAGTCCAGTTTCTGAGGAGCGAGTCTGAGTTGGATCTCAAGTCTCTGGGGTGCGAGTCTGAGTTGGGGTAGGAGTCCAAATCAAATCTTGAGTCTCTGGGGTCTGGGCTCAAGTCCTAGTCAAATGTCAAGTCTTTGGCATGCGAGCCTTAGTCAACGTCTCTGGAGTGTGAGTCCAAGTCAAATTCCGAATCTCTGGGCTTTGAATCGAGTCACACTAAAAACATTTCCAGTTCAATATGGTTCAAAATTCAAATAACAAGCCTTTCATCATAGAAAACATTTAAAGGTAGAGGCAAATGTTTAGCTAGCCAATTGTTTGTAAAGCACATGCGTTAACTAAATACTACTAACAATTAGCCTATTAGCTAACTAGCATAATAGCTAATCCACTTGAATTTTAATAAGTTTAAAATGGATGTGATCTGTAACTAAAATTTCAGGTAGATTATTTGATGACTAAACTAAATGAGCTAGTGCACAAGCTAGCATACTTGTTAACCAAAGTACAAGCTAGGCAACCACTTTAGGCTGTTGTGTCCTTTTCCTTAAAACACACCATTTGCTACGTGTTTCTCTTTTTCCTTAAAATCAATATTTATAGTTTTTCTATAATGAAAGGCCTGCTATTTGAACTTATATTAAACCTGATGCCTGGGGGGGACAGTATTGCATCAATGACTGCGCATGACCACAGCAAAATGACCGGCTTTATTCATTTACGACATTAAAGTAGCCATTTCTAATGAAATCATGTGATTCTAACTGAATCAGTCAGAGCTGTAAGCCTTGAATCTTTCTTGTGAGTCCACCAACATGTGACTCAAGTCCTCATCCCTGTCTTGAAACAACATGTATGCCTTAAACCCTTTTGACCTTGCTGTCATTTAAGGGCAGAAGATGGTCTAACACCAGTAAGCATTTAAGTTCTTATGCCTGCATCTCTGCTGAAAGGCTCAGCTGCTTTAATACAGCTCTATCAAGTTTTAACTGGCTGCAATGTTCACTTTTCTCTCCATGCTGTGGCTTTAAAATGGACTCGGGCTGCCAAGGATGGCAGATGGGAGCGTGGAACTGCAAATTCTTGCCATCTTATCGTTCCTGATCTTCTGTTGTGTCTTCTGGAACGGCTGCGCCTTCCAATCCCATGTAAACAAGCATCCCAAATTCGACCAGTCTGCTCTGCTGCGCTTCGTGAACTCAAGGGTGTCCCGGAACGCTGTAGGTCCGGACACGGGCCAGATGTTCTGCGCTGTCCGTACACTGGCCTGCGGTTTTTATCAGCAGCGGAGGTGACCGTGTGCTCCCCTGTGCCCTCTTCAATGGGGCATCTCTTCCCACGAATGCCGCTGACCCCCCATTCACACACCATCTGTCTGCAGCTCCTCCTGAATGTGCTATCACACTCTAAAGGCTGTTTCCCACTCCAAATATGTACTGAGCGATCAGGGGCATTACGAATTCAATTCGGTGGAGGATGTTTGCACAGTCCAACACTGATGGAGCTCTGCCACAGAGACTGGAATTTTCCTTCCTCTCCTTGAGATTGTAGGTTACCACAGCTGGGGAAATTCTCAAGTGCCCTGCAGGTTTACTCTAGCAAGGACATTGTGAGTCATAGCCGTCATAACCTTGCGCCATAGCGTTTATTCCCTTGCCGTAACAGGCTGCTCACTAGCCAGTCCTTTTTTGTAGTGTTTAATAATTGCTGCGGTAACTGAATGAGAGAGATTGTGTGATGAGCTCACTGGTAATTCAGACAGGTGTGGTACAGCTGTGGGAGGGTTACATTAGGCCATAGCACACAAGAGCGGAGCTGCAGTATCTTCGGTTTATGTGCACAGCTCTGGTACTGTAATTGGATGGAAAGGTAAATAATTTGTGACAGTCCTTTGAACTAATTTACACCCTTCAATAACTTTAGTTGTCTGAACTATAGTTCTAGCTGTTGCTGAACAATAGGCCTAGAATGTAATAAGGCCTAGAATGTAACAAGCCAAAGACTATAAATGGGTTAAATGTTCCGTGATCCAGCTTGTGGTCTTGGTCTTGTATGGTCTTGCAAAGTGACTCCTTCCCATCTTACTCTGCAGATTTTCACACATCTATCACTTCAGAGTTCATTAGGCAACAGCCTTTACATAGTCTGGATTATTGCTGCTGTAACCTTACATTTAAAATAACTAAAGATATTGCACGAGGCTGGCATTGTATAACCATATAGGACTGTCAAAGTAGCTAAATTCAACAACATACAGTTGGCTTATGTCATGCAAATGACGTTTTGACGCTTTGGCCAAAAAGTGTAGCCATCGCTGTTGCAAACATCGCCTCTTGCCGTTGTGCTAAAAGTAGCCTATAGAACAGCGGTCACTAATAGGAGTCCAGACCCAGACGCTGTCCTATGTGGACCTGAATTTACAACCGATAAACTATGGAGAACTATTTAATTTCAACAGGGTGGCCGTATTTTAATTGGTGTCGCTTTTCTAGCCTTTACGGTGGCTTTAGTGGCCCAGGAAACTCACAGACCAATCACACGCCTTGTGAATATCACATGTGAAGCTACTCAGCCAATCAGATCTGTGCATTACGATGAGCGCTGAGACTCGAGTGAGTGGGACGAGATGAGAAACAGCAGTCAGAGAAGGAAGAAAGAAATAAATGTAGTAGAAATATAACTGAACTGTGCTTTATTTGATTTGACATTCAGGTGTTGCCTGTGTAAGATGTTGATATAACTACTCGGCTACTTCAGTAAACAGTCTATGGCACTGAATCCGGACCTTCGCTTGAGGAAATTTTCTCTAACCGCACCTGAATTAAAGACCCCTGATCTAGAATAAGATTGTCCAGTATAAACATTAGAAAAAAAAACTTCTTATGTGTAACAGGGAGCGAGGAGGCGGACGCATGTGCTGAGATACGCGAGAGTTATTAGGGGCAAATCCACGGTCGTGGTCAAAACAGTCCAGGTTCATAGAGCCAACACGGACAGATCGGGGGACAGACATGACAAAAACCAGAATCAACACAACAAACGGAGACCGAGACATCAAACAAAGACCGGCAAACACAAGGAGCAAACACAGGGGTTAAGTACACAATCTTAAGTAAGGGCTTAAGTAAAACAATCAGGGGCGGAGTTACAAAACAAGGGGCAGGACTACAGATACCAAAACAAACGCACATGGACTAAACCAAAACACGAACACATGGACAGGACCGGGAGGGGCCAATCGTGACATTATGATGCATCTTGAAGGTGGGAGGAGCTGTTGAAAAATGACAACTGCTCTTGGGTAGGGGAATTATGGGGGGAATTAGCTGGGGAATGCAAAGAGAAGGCAGATAGCAGATACGTAATATTGCTGCTAGGGATCTGATTATCTTAGTCATCATTACACTCAGAGAATTTAAAAATTAGTAACGTAGCTACCTAACTAGCTAATTTCCTCACGCAATCTCTTGGGATAAGCTAGTGGGCTAGTAAACACAATGAACAATAAATACTTTAGCTCAGGTCGACTCCTGTTTTGTTCGATTGTTCGATTGTTGCGTTAATTAGCCAATAGCTCAGTAGTCAGGACTGGTTGACATGACAGGCGTTCCTATTGGTTGTATGACTCCTCTGCATAGTGCAAGTATTGTATTGCAGGTATTGTAGTGAGAGACTGGACATGAGGTTTCACTACAAAATATTACAAAAAGTCAAGCTTGCTTAGCCTCTTTGAATATCCAACAGACAAGAAATATCGGAAACGGTAGTTTAAGTGAACCAATGATGCCAAAACAAATGTATTTGAAATGTGTTTCACTGTGAAGAGCAGAACAGCAGACGGAAACTGAGCAATATTATTTCTACAATTGTTAGCCCCCCCCACTCCCCATTTCACCCCTGCTTGACTGATAAGTGAGTAATAAGTAAACATTTGGAAGCTCCTGCCATTTGGAAACAAGACAGGTGAGAAAACCAGCAGCAACTTGTGTTTTTTTTTTTCTGAGAATGAACACAGCAAACAACAATAATTCACATGCAGTTTACCCTGCACCCTCCCAAAAGAGTCAAAACAGGATCGGGTGCCACAGAGGGCTTTGTGTTATTATTATATTTTTCTCTTTCTCCGTTCGATTCTTCTCAGCTTCAGCCTTCCCTGCAAATTTGGCACTTGACAGTGACAGAGAGCTTCTCTGGTTTACTACCACACACTACTGGGAGACGCTTCAAAGCGCCTGCCGCTGTTGACTGCATCGTTAGCACGGCGCATGCGTTTCTTTTCTCTCTCTCTCTCTTTTTTTTTCTCCTCCTGCAGATCTCCAGCTCTCTGCAGCCTGGTCGACATCCTTCCCTTTCCTCCTCTCTGCATGCCTTATTAATGAAACAGGTGGGGAAGACGCATGGGGACATCATTACCCCAACAATACAATGCATTTGTTTGCCTGATCAAACATTTGGGAGGCACCTTCATGTAATATGTAGCGTAACTCATGTAGAACTTTTAAAACAAACAGTGTGCCTGTTCCGTTCTTGCACTGACTGCAGAGCTGCGATGCATATATCAAGGCAAAAGCGTAGGGGGGGGTGGCTGAGTCGGTGTCACTTTTGTCAACAGACTCCTAAATTGAAGGTGTGAAAGTGGCAGCAGATGCAACGCTCACAACACCCCCCCCCCATCCCACCACCACCCACCTCCCAAAAATGAGAAGGAAAATTCTGCTACAGGCGACGACCAACCTTTTGAGTGACCGTTCTAAATTTGTCACAGAATATCCACGTTTACAAACTCTAATCCTCGCCTGATGTGGTGCAACACATGGCAGCTGATGACATGTATTTGCAGGCACACCGGATGCCGCTTGTCTGCTTGGGGATCTTTTTTTTTCAGGTCCACCATAGCAACAGCAGGCTCCAATGGCAACTTCAGGGCATCTGTGTTACAAGATCAGAGGGGCGTTTTTTGGCAAAACTGGGTGACTTGAGCAAAGCTGCAGTGATTAATAGCACTTTCTTACCATATAAGGGCTGCAAAGGCCATTGCTGTGTCGGAACGGTGACTAATATCCAGGTAGACTCCACCACATTCAGGCTATGGTTGCTCAAGCTGACTCAAAAAGCACGTTCAGAGACCTTGGTTAGGGAGCTGATGCGAAGAAAACCGCTTGTGCAACATGTGGCGGCCGTGTTTTCAATCCTCCCCTTTAATTAACTGTGCTCTTTGTTGCACTGTACCATATTGTGAGCATCCCTGTGCATATGTGCATGCGTAGGAGAATGGGAACATGCACTCTCGCGTGGGGGTGGGTGGATGCAGAGGTTTGTGTCTGAGGATATGAAGGAGGTCTAAAGAATCCAAAGTGAGAAGAGTGTGGTGCAGAGAATATAGATTGCTTGTGCGTAATGATCTTTCTTTTTATATAGTATGTGCATGTAGGTCTCTAGATGCATAGTGCCTGCATTCATTAAGAGGTTGAACAGAAGGCAAGCCTGGTGTTGACATGTATATCAGCTTTGTGATCATAATGCAAGTCTTAAGCTTGCATTTCGACGTATTCTTATCGCTTCAGGCATCTCTAGGTCATTAATTTGCACGATGCAGTTCACAGGAGGGGTGTGCCAAGTAGCTATATGAAATCAGTGAAACCCATGAATGTTACTTTAGATACCTAGCAACAGAATGCATTGCTTGCTTAAGATAAATGACTTTCACAGTTCAGCACCCAATGTACTGGGCATTTTGCACCAGTTCGAGGAGCAAACCAGATGCATTATGCTTGTACCTCATATATGAAACTGGTGCATGAGTGCAAGAACGCTGGGCCTCATTCATCAATATCTTCCTAACTTTTTTTTTTCATTAATTCTTGAGAAAGGTCCTAAGAAAAATTCTACATCAGATTCATGATGAGTTCTTAAACTGTAGACCTGTTCACACTTTTGTGCTCTTGAGTGTGTGTAGAATCTGCTCTCACCTAAGAACCAATCACAAATAAGAAAATACCGGTGAATGTCCGAATCTTCATGAAAACTGCATAAGTGGGTTTTGAGAAGAAATTTCTTCTGAGGAACGGGTGGTGAATGAGGCCCAATGCCCCTTAGGAGCTCCGTGGATTGGCAATTGTTTGGTTTTTTTGTCCGATGATTGTTGATTGGCCCCAGTACCAATCAGCATTTCGCTATTGTCAGAGGAAAACCTCATATTT
This sequence comes from Pygocentrus nattereri, assembly GCF_015220715.1. NCBI lineage: Eukaryota > Metazoa > Chordata > Actinopteri > Characiformes > Serrasalmidae > Pygocentrus > Pygocentrus nattereri. The sequence goes on from NC_051216.1 coordinate 44,508,931, forward strand.
CCAAAATGGTACAGGAGAAGGAAAAAACCTACTTCACTTTTAATGTAAGTTGATGGAACCAGAGTTTTTTTTCAAGTCATTTTAGGCCATTTATTAGGGTTCAATTTATTAGGGTGCCATTCCTCACACAATTTAAAATGCAACAGGCATTGAAAAATGTCAAAACTGGAGATACAAGGTTTTGTTCCGACAGCAGCAATTTGCTTGACACTGCTTCACAAATTCACACAACATGCAGTTGACAGGTCATGGCCTCTGTGACCTCTTGAGAGCTATGCTTACCTGCAAACACCTCTGCATCTCAGCATAGACTTACATGAATCTTCACAAAAGTATAGGTCAGCCTTTTGTGGTCGCACATCTCACACAATGCAGATGTGCGATTAATATGAGGTAACATTGCAATTTGGAGTGCTGCAGAGACTGGAATCATAAATCAGCTAGTGCTGAAGAAGTGGCCAAAGAGATGCTCAGAACTTCTCCCAGTTATGGCCAGAGCACATCTCATCCTCTAGACCTGCAGCCCTTTGGAAGGAAGTCTATAATCTACAACTGAAGAGTCCTCAACTGGATTTCATGATCCAGGACTAGTGCATTTCCTGTAAAAATGTGTGCTGTAACACTGAGGCTCACCAAGCTGAGTAGGCTGCTTCTCAGCTTGGTAAGGCAAAAAATACATAAGCAAAAAGAGCAGTGGTTCTTTTAGTTGTGCAATCCAACAGGAAGCCTATTTGCTTCTGTTGGGAGGCAGACTGGAATGCTGGGTTTGCTTCTCTGCCCTCTCCCCATCCCCCTCGGCCAGGAACGCACAAGTATCTCACCCACATCTCCGACTGAGCCCTTGGGGTGCAGCTTGGAGGAAGGATACCCTGAAAGATACATTTCCAAGATACACTGCCCCACCTTAAACCTCCAGCCCCCAAGCCCAAGATGCCTAGCAAAGATGCACATGGGACAGAACGGCATTCTGGGCACAGACCCACACTCCCACACAAACCCACCCACGCATGCCACAAGGAAACATCCAGTGCACACATGGCCATGTTCACTCTCTCACACATACCGCGGTCTACACCGTCGTGGTTTACAGACGTGGGCACTTTCTCCTTTTCAGCAGATAAGGGAGAGAGGGGGCGTCAGAGCATGGAGGTTGTGCATCGCTTTCTCAGCAGCTGAAGGGAGAGCTTCCCGGCATGCCATCGGAAGCTCAGCCAGTTTTGCTCCCTCGCGAGACATGTGTGCAAGAGGGCTTCTGCGGCGATGTTGCTTCTCACTGGCCCAGAGCTGTGCTTCTCCGCGCCAATGCTTCCAGCGTCTGGACGTCACATATAGGCTACAAAGCACTTGCATAACATCTCCCACCTTTCTGTGGGCCTGCATCAAATTCTCAGCAGGCTTGTTTTTTTTTTTCTTAAATAGATGAAGCATCAAAAAAAGATGAGTGGTTTTATCAGGATCACCCACTGAATTTTTCATCAGTGTTAGTCTAACATTCCCAATTCCAGGTCGTTGCGCTTCATTAGTTATTCCACTGCCAACGGGGTAGCTGGCATGGAGGATCTCCACTAGCACATACCAGCCTCCTCCGCTGGCACCCTGCCCAGCGCTGAAGTGTTCTGAGGGATGGCGGGGGGACTCAGGGATGGGATGGTGAGGAAGAAGAGGAGGGGCAGGGTGAAATGAGGTAGGCACACATTTTCTCCTTCACTTGCCAAAGTGGGGTTAATGCCTACAAAGGAGAGAGTTGTGTTTCTTGTGTGCAACTGCATGTATGTGTGTGCGCAACTGGCGCAACGCAGGAAAACTAGGTCAGCGGAGTGGGCGCTCTGGAAGAGGATATGAACTTGTCACCTTGGATTCCATTAGACTGGCTCTGCTTAACGGGGAAGGGGTGGAGACGAAGGGTTTAAGGTCAAGAGAGCACTTGGCCACTCCGTCACTGGCAGGAGCTCTACCACTGGACTCCAGGCAGAGGCCGTGGCCTAAATAACCCTCTTTAAAAGCTACTGTAAGCACTCAGCACCTTTTATATCCACAAACTGTGAAGAAAAACAAACCACATAACACCGCTCAGCGCCGTGCTCGCCTCCAGGCTAGAAAACCAAACAAAACGCTTGAATGCATGAATTTCTGTTCAGGTTATATGATTTGAATGTGACACCTTCCTATCCACAGTGAATGAAAGAAGGCCACACAGTGCGATGAATATCAATTTCCACTTCTCCGTAGCAGCCCTGGAGAACTGTCAGGGCCAGCTAGCCATACGTTTTGAACCCATTAGCTAATCTTGCGTATAATTTACACGAATGCTTAACATTGATGTTGTAATACAAGTGCTGAAAAAAGCTAAATATTAATCATATTCACAGCAGTAACTCCAGTGAAACTAAACACAGATCTGTTGGAGCTCTGTCATCAATATTTACAAACCCAATGAACATTAACAAGAGCTTGAGAATGAGTCAACTAGCCTAATCAGTAAGTCTAAGTAAAGGTTTCTTTATGAATGAAGTTTACAATCTTAATAAAAGTATTTCAGCCAGAATCATTCTTGCTATAAGTGGTATAAGTAGTAGTTTAGGGCGCTTGAACCACCATGGGCCCCACAAGTATGTGCCATTTGTTCTCTGCCCCTGCCTTCAAAGTGTTCCTGATTAAATGTAGTTATGTTATAACTTAAGTTTGGGGGGAGGAACATGACTGGAACCCCTCCTTCCTCCATTATAATACCCTATGAATTCACATCCTCACCTTTCGTTCCTGTGACGACGGGTTCGCAATCCCCATCACCACCACCTTATCTCCTCCCTGTTCCTCAGGCCTATGTCAGTCCTACTACAGCTATGAGGGGTCTAGACTTCTAGCTACAGGCATATGCTGCTCAGAACTCCAGCCCAGGTTCTCAGAGCTCTTCCTCCTTCCCTCAATCTTCCCTCGTACTACCTCCGCTACAAGGCATGGTCTAAACTCACAAAAAGGAATTAAGTATTGATTGAGACGGGTAACTGACCTCCAAGTAGGATCTTAGGGATCCCAATTGTTCGGAAGGAGCCTCACATTCAGCACTATCTATAACTAAAACCTACCAACTGGCAGATGCTGATACTGTTGCTGAATCTCTGATGGATTATTTGAGCTTTTGCAGCACATTATCAGACACCGCTATTGACTGAAAGAGCATGTAAGGGGAGAGGGCAGACATGGACAACGTTGACTGGCTAACCATGAGCTGTTTCATTGGCAGGGAATAGAGGGAGGATTTGTAACATGACAAATCCATTTCCACAAAGGTCATTGGACTCCTGAAGTAATGGATTTGTTATGTCTTAAACCTAGCCTGACCCTGCATCTAACTGCTGGTGGGATGTCACCACAACACACTGTGCCACAACAAGTGACGTTCCCACCAAGCGCCTAATGCTTCATGAGTGGTTGTAATTCCAAGCAGCAAAGGCAAGACCTATCTGACAGTTTAGAGACGTGTGGCAATGTAATGTGGATGTGAGGCCACCCTTCAGCATGTTTTAAAGCTCTTACTTCTTTTGTGTTGCAGTGCCTGTCACTGCACACACACACACAAAAAGCTTCTTGCCTGGCTTTCAGCCCAGTGATGTGCCCATCCACACTGTCAGCCCCTCACTGGGCCAAGGACGAGCTCTGACTCTGTTTCTGCCAACAGCAGTGAGCCCTCCTGCACCTTCTCTCTCTCAACTGCACTGGAAGAGAGAGGCAAACTAGTGCAAGGATTAGACGGTGCTGGAACTTTCCAGAGAGATATCTAAAATTTGGAGTCATGAGCTCAGACTTTTGCGGAAAGCACAAATCCGCCACTGCTTGGCCGAGGATTAGCCCCCTTGTGCTCAACTTAATGAAGAAGGGTAAGCCCATTCCACCAGCTCAGCACAAGACATGATCATGAAGTGTGGCGAGGACAGGCAGGATGAGAGAGCAGCAGAGGGGGAGAGAGGGCGAGCTGCTGTCTGCAAAAGGGGACTCTTTAATTCAGTCTCTGCCGAGGAAGCGACTCGAGTGGAACACTGGTCTGTCTGTCACCAGGAGACTCCAGTGACCGGCTGATGGATCACAGCGTAGTGTAGCATCAGGGGGGCCAGTAAATTGGTCTGGGGGGCCTCCCTCGTTCTCGCATCTCCTGGCTAGAGTTGCGTCAGTACTGGACAACTGAGGAACAGTATTGTACACAAGAGATCATTTATGCAGAGAGTTGCACTCGTCTACAGCAGCATTTTCAGCAAAGTGGTTTAGCTGAGTCTAGAGGCCTCACCTCCTGGGGAATTCATGAGAAGGAAGCACCGTAGTTTAGTGTTCAACATTATAGCTGCAAAAGAGGAGATGCCTTAGTGGCGGTGCACAAAAGAGGCAACTTGCCTATCTCTTGGTCATGGGATTGATCTCTGAGCATGACTGAAGAAAGTAATTATTCACTCGAGAGTTTACTGCCCACTATCATCACGAACAAAGCTCTTAATCTCCGCGCTTTGCGGAGCAAGAAAGAGGACTAATAGTCAAATTAAGTTGTATCAGTAAAACGAGTTGATGAAAGGGCTCCCTCTATTTGAAAATTTGTCAGAAATTGGCCAATGGTGCTAATGTAGGCAATTCAGATTGTACTTAACTAAATAAGGTCTAAAGACAGTTTTGAATTAAAGCATGAAAATGAGCTCAATCAGTTTAATACATTTCACAGTCTGCTGAAAGGAAAATTGGATCTGAACAGCACTTGGACCTCCAGCCTACATGAGAGCCAAGAGAGTCTGTGGGCTGTAAAATTTGGACTGACTGGCACATTTTAGGCACTATGCTAAGGAGCGAAATTCAGATGATCTGCCACAAATGTCCGAATGGCAAGAGTTGGACGGAGCCTCACTGTCAAGAGAAGAATTGAGACAAAAGGCAGTAGGAAAGTGCTCAAGATTGTTAGTTTGAGAATCTCTACATTAAGCACTAACCTTGGGTGACCTCGGTAGACCAGTGAACGTAACCTGGAGATTGTCAGAGAAGGATAAACGGAGAGCATGTTCAGAGAGCAAGAGGCTCTGGATGTATGGGTCCAATCAGGTCCACAGCCTTACCCTGAGAGAAACCACGCATTACTTCATGGCTCAATTTTGAACAGCAGGAGATCTGGAGGCATATTCCAAAGCTGGAGCCCTGAGAACCGTACCTTATAGCCGCACAGCTTCTTTTAACAGGTAGAGTGGCGAAATGAAATGGCAGCCTGCCTCTGTGTCTTCCATGCGATTAAGTTGCTCAGGCCCCCTCTACTCAACCCCCCCCACACCCTCAAAGTGCTGGGGAATAACTGTAATCCACGTGATACGGGGCTGAAATAGCAGTCATAGTGTTTATCACCTCAAGTGGTCCCTGCTTGCACATGGAGGCGTGGAGATGCAGAAAGGCGGAATAATATGCTGGCTGCAAAAAAAAAAGAAGAGTAAAGTAAAAAAGGAAAAAATAAAACTGTGACAAACGGGATGAGAAATCCTGAGTGACAGCCACCGTACTGTAGCACATTGGAAATCATGCACTCAGGCCCCGGCAGAACTGGAAAAACAGGGCGATTGGAGTGAACGCTGGTGCGCACAGGTTCCCGAACGGCAACTACATAAGCTCGCAAATCCCACAGAGGACGTCAGAGTTGATTTAAAACGACTGCCTTCTGAAACTCCCCCTAGCAAGTTGTTTTCTTTTCCTTTCTCTTTTTTTTTTGAAGAGTTTAGCGATTATGAGCCAAAGTGTAAAAGGGCAAGACATGTGTCTGGATGTTTGAGGCTAGATGTTTGTCAAAATCCTGACTGCACTAAAAGAGAGACGAGGCTAGATCCCACTGTGGCAATACCGTCAGAAGGCCTGGCACCTTTGCAAAGGGCCAGGGTGTCAGAGGGATTGGGAGGAGTGTGGTGAGGGAGACGGGTGTAGAGGTGACGTGTTGTCACTGTGTCTGTTTGTGATGGGAAGAGGGAGAGAGAGGCCACCAGACATGAGAAAAAGAGAAAGCGAGAGAGAGGAGAGAAGCGCAGGTGTCCAAATCTCTCCTGAATGATGGGTAGGCTATAGCAAGGATGTGAAATAGGAGGGATTTCCTGCCATGGCGGCCGTAACAGTCAGCCTTGGGGACGGATTAAGGTTATATCTCACCTGTCCAGGTTTTCTGCCCAAAATGTTTGTGCTAAATTATATGACAGAGGCTGGTGCTGACAGCTGCTGACAAGTGATTCTTATTAGACCTATCAGTAGATTTTCAGAGGAAAATTAGATGAAAATTAATATATCACTGAAATAAGACTGTCATGGAAAGGCCTGGTGATCAAAATCATTTCCTGAAAAAAGGAATGACATTCTTTCAGAAATCTGTTCGTTCAGAGCAAATAGGTTCTGCTTTGTGAAACATGACTTGATTCACATCTGATTCATTTTTCTTCTTTCATCTCTTTAAGGGCTAGCAAGGCTGACATCTGAAGAAGGTTACACCAACATGTACATAATTCATTTGTGCACACAGTCAGTCAGTGGGGACAGTCCAACACAATCACTGTGAATCTGAATTCCAAGTGTGATCTACACCAGATGTGAAGAAAGCTGGGCATTGAAAATGTATTTTGGATCCTGAAACATTGTGCCAAGGCTAAAATGTTTGCTTGTAGAGGTTAAATGTCAGGCTACATGGGCTACATGGATATTTTGGCCATTTCAGTCATGAAATAAGAAAACGGAAAATGTCCGATATCCGAATTTTGTTTCCAAGTAGAAAAAAACGGAATGATTCTGATTTTAAGTTAGGCTACTTAGGCCCATAATCACACCTATGTATATGTTACAGCATGTGCTTCTTATCCATTTTTCCTTTACAAAGAAATGTCTAATTATACACAAAAGACTTTGCCTGCAAAATAAGTGCAGCTCCAGCATGTTTAACGCTGGTGGACTGGAGGGTTTCACTAAAAAACATGTGATTGAGCAGCTTGACCAATGGTGCAGCACTAGAACCTTAGCCCCACCCACCCTTATCAATCAATGATAATTAGTGTGTTTGTACAGTGAATGTTTGTAGAGTGGAAGAGAGAAAGATAATTCATCAGTTGAATGTTTTAAATCTAAAAGACAAAACAAAAAAGCAACTTGTTTCTTGTTTTTTTCTTTTTCAATTCAGTACAAAAGTGCTTTTTATTTTCTTCTCTGGCGTCGAGAAGAGGAAATCGAATAACAGCTGGCATGCTGACCATTTTCCAGTTTCATACTTCCAATCAAATCACATACTGAGCAATTTTCCGGTTTTCCGTTTTCACACTTGGAAACAGAATCGGATAACGAGCATTTTCAATTTTCTGTTTTCTTATTTCATGGCGATCCTGCCTTCCGGCCCAATGACAGCTGGGATAGGCTCCAGCACCCCACCGTGACCCAGAAGGATCAGCGGTTTAGTTGACGTGTGTGTGTGTGTGTGTGTGTGTGTGTGTGTGTGTGTGTGTGTGTGTGTGTGTGGGTGTGTTTTCATGACGAAATTCCAATGGCCAAAATATACACAGACCTACTTGGCTGCTGTACATGGTAGTGCACTTCTCCAGTTACGTAATCACTGTGTGACTGTTGTTTTATCACCTCTGCATTAGGAGGCCCCCGAAGCCATCTGAAACGAAAGGCCTGTTTTACAGCCATATGCTTCTGCCATTAACATCCCATCCGGTAACACTACACCCTTTGATCCTAGCCATGGATTAGATTCCCAGCACCACCACAAATACCAAAGAAATAGGACAGATTCCTAACAACCTTCCATTCGTCCATCTATGATCTGGATAATCGTGCACCAATGGACTCACTAACATGGATACACTTACTATTTATGTCTCGAGTGGTCGTGCGGTGTATATGAAGCCTATTACAATTATTGCGATGACGCCAAGTATCGTGAGGATCTCTAAATTGAACAGAATTTTCCCGGCTGTCACAGCATTTGATTTACATTTATAGACCTCCAGACGATAACCACTCCACCCCGCGCTGGTCTAGCCTCTGCAGCTCATGGCATCCCAACAGGAGCTCTTTCCTCGCGCACCCTTTTCTCACGATTGCGTTTTAATAAGCTGAGTGTTTACAGTGCGGGCCGTCCGTAGACTGTGCCCCCCAGTGCTTTGCACTCGGCTGGCACAGAAGCGGCGGTAATAGAAAAGCGCGCTCCATTGTACCCCTCATTACTGTATAATTATGCTCATTTTGCACTGTGGGGAAAAAAATAAATAAAGATGCGCGACGAATGGATTACATGCTTCCCCCGTAGACACCCTGGATCCGGTTGGGGGGGGGGGCTGGGGAGCGGAGGAGGGAGGGAGGGAGAAAACTCTGTAATTTTTTTCCTCTTTCTTTTGCCTCTCACTTGCTGCTCCAGCTGACTCGACCCTGGCAAATGTGAAAATCCATCCGTCTGACAGGAGCCTGTCACATTCCATCGCTCGGGGGCCGACAGATCCCTCTGTCTGATTCTGAAGGGTTGTTATGTATGAAAGCGCCGGCTGACTCCTCAGCCCCGGTGCCAACACTCTGATAAGCGGGATGACATCTGCGGCGCATTATTCTGCCGCTGTTCTTTGTGCGAGCTTGAGATTGGGGGGGGGCGGGATGTGGCGGGGTTGGGGTTATGAGGTTCGGGACGTGTGTGGGGAGGAAAAGCAATTACCCACATTCGAAGGAAAGCCTTCGTTGGGGCTGGTGCAGTGGAGGGTGCTGCTGGTGGTGAAGATTCGACATGACGCACTTTCCTACGTTCTCTCTTCTGTGCCTTCACACTGTCCCCATCTCCTATTCGCCAGCTGCATCTTCAAAAGCATGAGCGTAAACCACCTCGTGGCCCTCCCACCAGATTCCCTCTATAGTCGCTAACGCTTTGCACCCAGGCGCCTCATCCTCACGATGCTAAAGAAGCTGACTTTCCCTGTGAGTGCGGCTCATTATTCATGCCGTAGGACAGGGCCTGAGAACATCTCAGCAGCTTCTGGAGCCCCATGCGGCTCTTTAACTGCCCTGTTGCAGCTCCACAGCAGAACCAGATTTGTAGGTAAAAATAAAATAATCCTCCTTTGCAGTGAAATAAAGCTCTGCTGATAAATGTTTGAATTAATGTAGCCTGTATCTCCTAATTCACCCTTTAACCCTGCAGGTTGGTGGGCTGACTGCTGGTTGACTCAGAAAACATCTCGCATTGCTAGTAGCTAAATAAAAAGACAATGAGAAAGATTAAAGATGAACATCGATCATTTGGAGACTTATTTGTGTTTATATGGTGTTTGTCACTCCAGCTGGTTTCCTGATACGTTTAATCTGCAACGAGAAACTGTCAAACACTAAAAAGTCACGAGGCTGAAGTCAGATTCTTGTTCGAATTTTCCCGTTCCACCTTAAATGGTGCAGCAGTTACATTCTGCTTTTTTACATTTAAGGTGGAACAGAAAAGTTTGAACACGACGCCGGTGTTTGAAATTGACTTGTTTTTGTGACTTTTTAATTTAAAAAAATCAGAAGTTGGGAGTTTGACAAGAAGCTATTCTCCTTTTGTGGAAAGGTTTCCTGCCAGAGATGTGAGAAAAGTGGCTTATGTTGCATTGTTTAGTCTGTACTTAACACATTTACACAAACGGAGGCATATTTACAGCCAAAATGGTGAAATGTTACTTCAGTAAAATGGACCTGAATTGTTGTGGTTTCATTATTGCTGATAGGACAAAATAGCTCTTCTTAACATTTGGGTTTCCAACCCCGCTGCAGGAGAAAGAAAGGAGAACAGCTGGGGAGGGGGGGTGGGGGTGGGGGTGGGGGGGATTGGAGGGGAGTGGGGGATGAAGAGGAAGTGGGGGAGCTGAAGGTTTTGCATGGTTCCCAAAAAATCCCTTAATCGGTATAGAACCTTTTTTGTGTTCTTTGTACTTCATGGTTCTCTAAGCAGTGTTTTTTTTTTTAATTGTGGGTCACGACCCAATGGTGTGCCGCAGTGTGGGGTCGAGTGGGTGGCTAGGAATGAACCCTTGTTTGTTTTTCCACAAGAGCAGAGCTGAAGCACACTTTACATCAATTGTGGTAGCTTCTCCGATTCTGCATGGCACTGCTGACACTTGCTCAGTGCTCCTGTGTTATCAGTGAGTCTTTTTACATCAGCCAGTGGTCAATACTTTTATTGGCAGTGGACAGTAAATGTAATTAGTTTCTGTACTTTAGTATTTTTGGTGTATCTGTACTGAAGTTTCTCCGTTCTGGGCAACTTTTTCCTTTCACTCCACCACATTTCAGAGTCTAATATCCGACTTTTTCCTCCTACATTTTGAGAAATCTGTCGTTCCTTTTGGTTTCTGTGTGTATAAAAACGTAACATGTCAAAACGAAAGAAGCGCAAAGCCAGAGCACCAATCAGGGCCCAGCGGTCACTTTGTTTAGAGCTGGTTTTGACCTGTTGGTCATACCGACCCAGTGCAGCACGCGGTTCAACGTCAGCGCAGCAGCGTAAAACTTTGGGAGAGTCTGTTCAACATAAATGATGAACTAACCTAACTTTGTGTAAATAGAGCTCAATATAGAAATATGTCCACATATGCAGTCGAGACTGACGCGGCTTTTTTCTGAATTTCTACAAACACCATTTCATTTTATAGTAAATGAGTTTGGGCTGGTTTATGTTTATGAACAGACGCCTACAGATCAACATAGTAAAGGAGCTCATCTGTGATCCTGAGTTTAAAGCCAGTTTTTATTCAACATAAACTTGGAACTAAGTTGTAAATAAATCTGAAACTGAAACTTTGCTTGTGTGTAAAAAGTGATTTCAGAGCCACTCGGTTCTCCCTGATGGAAACTGTTTACCTTCAGTGTTTTGTGCTTCTGATCATTTTAATAGACGTCAGCGTCACTAATTAATGACGTTCTATTAAAAGACTGGTTTACCAAGAGAGACGCTGGAGGACTTTCACCTGAAATGTGTTCATGAAGCCAGTCTGGTTATAAAAATGATAACAGGACATCAGAGCCAGAATTACTCTTTTAGTACTTTTACTTTATACTTAAGTACATTTGAAGGGAAATACTTTAGTACTTTTACTCAAGTGGAGGTCTAAAGGGAGGAACTTCTACTTTTACTGGAGGAATATTTTACCTTGGGGGTCTCGACTTTAACTCAGGTACATGGTTTGTGTACTTCGTCCACCTCTGTTTGTTGGTGATTGTTGTACAAAAGTGACAAAGTGATTTGTAGTAGTATCTACATGACATGGACTATTTCAACATGTTTGACATGTTTGGATAATATAGACAGAACCTGATATATAACATCCTTTAATGTGGTCACAGACGACAATACAACTCCACAATAAATGACTGATGCTCTGCTCTCTCTACACTCTCTTTGATGGACAAATTTTATGCAAATGAGCCAAGCTTTGGCTAATCAGACTGTTAAATATGAGGACCTATAGTCAAGCTGCATGCTGAACACTCAATCCTGAATGCATGGCAAGTGGGGTATAATTACACTGGTTGAAAAAATAGATGGTAGTGGGAGATAATTGCTTTGGTTTGAAATTTTAAGTTTGATAAACAATGTTTTGCACTGCTTTGGGGCACAGAACTAGCCAGCTTGGGTTTTAGTGACCCCACAGCATCCAACAGCTGGTGAGGGAAACAATTCACTTCGCTCTAAACAGTGAATGCCTGTTAGAGATTTTGAAAATATATAAACAATACAGTAATACAGTCTCTACCCTACAACACCTCTTTGCTTTGCTCAGAATTAATTTCGGTCTCAGTTTATTTGGATTGGTGACCCTTATTAGTCCCACAACGGGGAAATTTCACCTCTGCATTTAACCCATCAGGGCAGTGAAACACCACATACACACTAGTGAGTACACACACACTAGGGGGCAGTGAGCACACATTTCCCCAGAGCGGTGGGCAGCCCTATCCGCAGCGCCCAGGGAGCAGTTGGGGGTTAGGTGTCTTGCTCAAGGGCACCTCAGTCACGTCCTGTTGGCTCAGGGGATCAAACCAACGAGCTACCGGTTGCGAGGCTGGTTCCCTGACCATCAGCCCACGACTGCCCACAAAGTCCACTGTAGTCCCCTATAGATTATCTACAGATATTCAAACTCTTTAGAAACTATCCACTGAATCTCAGTTGATTCTAGACTGTGGTGGGGTTGGGATTTGGACCAGGGTTAAGGCTGAGAGTTGGGTTCAGGTTTTGGGTTGGGGTTAAGGCTGGGATTAGGATTAGATCCAGGTTTAAAGAAAACGATGGTCAGTTTAGTAGATATTTAGTTGAATGTAACTTGAAAGTAAATGAAGTATCTACAAAGCATCTAAATTAGACTATTCAAATAAAGAGTTACCTTTATATTTAATACAGGTAGATTCACTTGAAAGAGGCCCCAAATATTTACTAGGACGAAGCAATCTGAACCAGACAATGTGTAATGAGCTCCTCAGTATATGGAGCTTCGAACAAGCTGGGATGCCCCTGCGTCGGAGCGATGAGGTAGACGACGGACAGCCGTTGCGATGTTTAACCACCGCTTGCAGCTTCCAGGTGCAGACCCCTGTACCCCTTCATCTGTCTGGCAGAAAACGGAGATCACTTCCAGCATCACATGTAATGCAATCGATTACACACACCAAAGGCACTTAGTATATTGTTTTGGTTCAGATTGCTTCATCCTAATGGGAATTACAAGAGAATATTTGGGGCCTCTTTTGAGTGAATCTCCTTGTATGAGCTCTGTTCTTCTATTACTTTTCAGTTATTATATTTAACCATATCAGTTAAACAATCCTGAAATCTGGGGGTGCTGTAGCCCCCTCACCTCCCACGTCCCTGTGCTAAAATATAGCCGCTCCTGGCTGATTTGCTGCAATGCCTTTTGGCTTCTAGTATTCTTGTATTTAATAAGGTTGAACACAGCATTCAGTCGGCTACCATATCTTATCCTAATGCAAAGATATGGGCCCAAAACTACATTTCAGCATAAGTCCTGGCTTGAAGACGTTTGGGAACTTCTGCTCTAATGAAAATCCCATTAAAAAGGGTCCTTCTATGGCAAAGAGCCTTTTATTTTTAAGAGTGTTTACTGAAAATCTGTGGCACCCTCACAGCCTGCTGCCCTGTCATCTCCCAGGCTTTACCCTCCAGCCTCCCATCTTCCCCAGATTCTCCTCTCTGAGAGGGTGCTGCTGTGGCCTGGGGCTTTAATAGTGGTGTTTAGATCCATAATGGGCCTGATGATGTCAGCTGGAGAAGCGTCCCAGATCTCTCGTGGGGCTGGTGGGGGGTGGGCAAGCGGGGAGAGGAGGCTTTGAACTGGGGGGCAAGTCACTCGTCTGCACTCCGGGAGAGGAAAGAGAAGGGACAAGGCCTGTGGCAGGACACACACTGTTATAATAACACACAGACACACACATGCTACATTCTTCTGGGATTTGGGGGGCTGGGGGGGTTGGATCAGACACCTTATTGTCATTGTGACAATACTCCATCCAGAACAGAATATCAGGAACGTATGAAATGCTCAACAACAGCGGAATCCAAACCCCTGTTTATTACCCCCTTTTCACAGGAGCCATACAATCCAACTTTGCCCTGTATTGCCGTGTATGGAAGTCCAGGCCCGCCTTACATTATGTGTGTAATAACTATAATTGTACATTTAAAACCACGTAACAACAGTGTAAGTACTGGTAATGCACTCACAGATGGATTGCAGTAGTAGAGCTTATGTAAATCTGCATATGTGCATCCTCTGTTTTCACTCATGCAACTATACAAGTGTAACAGAATACCTCCTCTTATGTAATCACACGTGTGTAACGGGGTGAATTTCTGTTTCTCCGTCTTTCTCTGACTTTTCTTTGTCTTTCGAAGACTTAAATTTCTTGATTACTGGGAAATAACAAACTGATATTAAGTGATCTACGTTCATCACCTGATCATGTCATATGGTTGCCATGTTACAACACAAATATTCCACAGTAAATATTCAAAACACTCTAAAATAAGTGAACAGTGCATATGAAGCTGGTAGGTACACTGTTAGAAATGAAGGTACAGTGCAGGTGCCTTTGTACCTTTGAGGGTACATTTACATTGTTTACATTGTGCTGATGAATGACATCAGCACAATGTAAACAATGTAAATGTACCCTCAAAGGTACATTTTAAGGTCCAATTGTTAAGATTAAGATTGGATTAAGTGACCCTTATTAGTCCCACAGTGGGGAAATTTCACCTCTGCATTTAACCCATTCATGCAGTGGAGCACCACATACGCTCTAGTGAGCACACACACTAGGGGCAGTGAGCACACTTGCCCAGAGTGGTGGGCAGCCCTATCCGCAGGACATGCAGGGAGCAGTTGGGGGTTAGGTGTCTTGCTCAAGGGCACCTCAGTTATGTCCTCTTGGCTCGGGCGATTGAACCAACAACCTTCCGGTCGCAAGGCTGGTTCCAGCCCACGACTGCCCCCAAATAAGTTTTTCACAGGTGAAAAGTTCATATTGGTCCGTTTTCATAATCAAACATTCTGTAAAATAAAAAGCCTGGAGGCGAGGCGGGGTGTACGGAGTCAGTACATCTTAGAAAATATCATTTCAGTGGATTATGGTTCAGTTATGTTCCCTGAATAAAGGTCCTGAGATGGAGCCTTGAGGGTTCCATGCTAGTGACAAGGGGAACTCTCCCAGAGACTTTTACTTTTGGACCTTTATTTATTGAGAGTGTAGATGTAGTGAAATTACAGAGTGGTAATCTCGACACTGCTTTCGAGGTAGTATAACACAGTACACGTGCTATTGCTGTGTAAATGCCACCACATTAGAGATTAGGTTTAGAGCCAGAAGTTTGGTTACTATGTCACAACACACTCTCATAACATAGGCAACCACACTTTCTACTACAGATCGTCTTCATAGTATTACTGAACTACTGTAATCCATTTGCAGCAGTGAATACGTTATCAGTAGTTACATTCTTGCGACATGCACTGTTAACTTTATTGGAACTACATAGTTATTAGAGACCTTAGGGGCGGTCGTGGGCTGGAGGTTAGGGAGCTGGCCCTGTGACCGGAAGGTTGCCGGTTCAATCCCCAGGGTCGACAGTACTGAGGTGTCCTTGAGCAAGACACCTAACCCCCAATTGCTCCCTGGGTGCCGTGGATAGGGCTGCCCACCGCTCCGGGCAAGTGTGCTCACTGCCCCCTAGTTTGTGTGTGTGTGTTCACTAGTGTGTATGTGGTGTTCCACTTCACGGATGGGTTAAATGCGGAGGTGGAATTTCCCCGTTTGTGGGATCAAAAAAGTATCACTTAACTTAGTATAAAGGGGGACTGGAAGACCTTCAGCTGAACTTTGCTGTTTGCCAATTCAGTTACGTTGAAGGAATATTTTGCTGTTGTTGGAACAAAACCTTGTATTTTCATTTTTATCGCTTTTCAGGTTTTGGCATAATTTGAAAATGCCGTCCTTTACATTATGCGTGAAGTTCATGATGATTGGACCAAAAAACAACAGCACAAAATGACTCAGAATAAAAGTCTGGTTCCATTGACTCACATTAAAAGTAAAGTAGGTTTTTCCCTCCTGTAAAGTTACCAATTTGGAGATGGACGATTTTCATCCGACACCTGCGACATGAAGGGTCGCTGTTCATACATTTGTAATAACTTTGGATATAATGCGTTCTTGAAAAGAACATTAATATTGCATCCTAGAAATGCAGCTATATTTCTCTAAGAAATGCGGTATTAACCACAATATATTGATAGTTCTTGTATGTGTAAAGCTCAATCCCAACAATGTATATGATGAAAAGGTGGAACTGTGTAGTTTTCAGTGTGAAATGTAAAACATGAGAAATTCTTCTTTGTTGGTGAGGCAATATTTATAAAAGTACTTGTACTGTATTTAACAACATAACATGCCAGGTTTATTTCAGAGAAAGGCTCATTATTCAGTAATTACAGGAGTAATTACTTCAATGTGGAGCTATTCTTGGGTTGTAGAAGTGTGTAATAAAACTTTGGACCTGTTGGTAGGCCCATGGTGTAACGTGGAGCGATGAGGAGGTGGACACACATGCGAAGACAAGCGAGATTTATTTAGGGCAAATCCAAACTCGGGGTCAACACAGTCCAGGGTCATAAAGCCAACCCGGATCAAATGGGGGACAGACATGACGAAAATGAACACAGAACTCCAAACAGGCCAGAAATAAACAAAACACCACACTAGCATACAAAACAAATCAAACAGCGAAAGAATACAACACAAAGACCATCAAACCACTAGGAAAAACACAGGGCTTAAATACAAGAGGGCTAACAAGGGATTACAGGAAACAGGTGGAAAACACAGGTGGTAACAATCAGTGGCAGAGTCAGAAAACAAGGGGGCTGGACTGGGAAGGAATCAAAACAAAGAAAGCACATGGAAGACTGGGAGGGGCCAATCGTGACACATGGCTTGTTAAGGGATTAAATGTTATTGTTTTTTTTTTTAATGTTACAGTCACATGTTTTTTTGTTTGTTGTATATGTTATCTTTGTTTTCAGAACAGGGATTTCTCACCCTCCACTTTCACCCTTCATTGCTCACTAGCAGCTAAACACCGCTGTTCATGTTCGAAGCCAATAGTTTCCTAGCTAACCTGACAACAGAGTTAAGGGGAAAATATTTCATTAGTAATTGTACTTAAAATTCCACTCCACCAACGGAATGGTCACTAGGGGGCCGTGCTGTTTCTCAGTTCCCATACATTATACTAATTCCTGTTCGGGAGCATGTTTTCATGTGCACATACCCAACACCCGGCGCGTTCAGCCCACACCGTCCTTATCTACAATTCCAAGGCTGTAGATTTAATGGGGGCCCGTTTGCGCTGTTTAATGCCAATTTCTATGCATTTCCGACATTCAGCATTAATTTCCAGCACATTCATCAATGGAAATCAAGCAGCTGGCAACGGTTTTATCCCTTTAGCCCTTAATCCCGATTTACTCCAACTGTTTTCCCATTTTTTTTTTTAAATTTTTCCACAAAGGCATTAACTTTCACCCATTTGAATTACACACATACGCGCGCACCCTCGCTTTGAGCTTTCCGTGGCTGCATTTCACGCTGTCGGAGCTCCGCGAAAGGCCAATGAAAAGGCCATTGTGATGAGATGGGAGAGCGGATCGCGGAGCTGGTATGATTTGATTTTCTGAGATGATACTAGAGCCAGGAAGTGCAGAGGGAGCGCTGAATCAATAGGCGTGTAGTAATTAGGCCCCATTAAAAAAAAGAACTTCAGAGGGAGGAAGGTTATGAAATGTTAATGAGCCTTCAACTCCAGCTCTCTCCGGCTGTGTGTGTGTATACGTACAGTACGAATGTGTGCCTAGCATCCAAGTCAACATCCTACCACTGCTAGAAAACATCCCATGCCTTGCATGCAAACATACACAAACACTGCTCTGTGCTATCCGCCCTGCACTTGTACCAATTAGCATTAGCTTTCAGGAGTTCCTAGATGCAGCTTTGTGCTCTCCTGCAGGTGCTAGGTGCTCATTCGTGTTGGTGCATGTGGTTCCCTGCGCTGTGACACACTGTTCCTGTGGCGGGGCCTGTATGGTAATTTATTGGCAGTGATAGCTCCCCGCAGACAGTCTGCCTCCTTCAGGGGGCAGGCAGGGGCACTAATGGAGGCGGGCTCAGGCCCGATCAATACGAGCATGGCAGGCCGCCCAGCTCCACAGCTGCTGCCAGGCGAAAAGACTCCAGTAATGGAGCACTGTTAGAGCAGGGGGAAGGAGGAGGGAGGGCGCTCGTCCTCACATCCTCGCACATATGCTCTCCAATGCCGTGCCGGACAGTCACAAAACAGGCCAGGAGCAGGGATGGAGGGCAGAATGCCGAGCCAAAATGGACGTCACATGACTCGGATGTTTCCACTTCCGAGTCCCAAATCCCCGGGATGGGAAATGGTTAACAATGAATGAAAATGCAACCTAAAAACAAGATTATTCACAGAATGTCCTCAGAAAAAATAAACAAAGTCGAAAACTTTATTTTTAGGCTTGATATTCAGATATTCAATTATGGTGTGGAGACTGTGGCTCAGTCTAAAAGACAGGAGGCTGAGCTGGAGGTGGTGGAGATGAAGATGCTGAGATTTTCGTTGGGAGTGACAAGGATGGACAAGGTTAGAAATGAGCAGATCAGAGGGACGGTGAAGGTGGAGCAGTTTGGAGATAAAGCCAGAGAGGCCAGGTTGAGATGGTTTGGACATGTGTTGAGGAGGAATAGTGGATATATTGGGCAAAGAATGTTGGAGATGGAGCTGCCGGGTAGAAGGAGAAGAGGTAGACCTCAGAGAAGGTTTATGGATGTAGTGAAGGTGGACATGGAGATGGTTGGTGTGAAAGTAGAGGAGGCAGTGGATAGGGCAAGATGGAGGCAGATGATCCGCTGTGGCGACCCCTAAAGGGAGCAGCCGAAAGAAGAAGAAGATTCAGATATTCAATTCAATTGTTATACTGATGAAGATTGTCACTGAACACTTTATTAGGTGTAGCTGCCTTGTCCATCTTCTCAGCTCCACTTACTGTATAGCTGCACTCTGTAGTTCTACAGTTACAGACTGTAGTCCATCTGTTTCTCTGATACTTTGTTACCCTGTTCTTCAGTGGTCAGGAACTGAAAGCAGGTATTATTTGGTTACTGGATCATTCTCAGCACTGCACTGATGCTGATGTGGTGGTGGAGTGTTAGTGTGTGTTGCGATGATACGAGTGGATCAGACACAGCAGTGCTTTTAAACACTGTGTCCACTCACTGTACACACTATTGGACAGTAGCTCATCTGTTGTTGCATGCCCTCTAGTTGGTCATCCTCTAGTCCTTCATCAGTGGTCACAGGACGCTGTTGGCCGCTGCTCAGCCCCTTTGCATAATGTTAGTCCAGAATTAGCAAGAGCAGAGAAATCAGAGTGTGCATCAGCGAGTTGATGTGTCAGCTCTGTCTTGTTGTCTCTTGTGTATTCCATTTTACTTCACAGCATGTGTTCCAGAAAACATCTGACTTACCTAGATGTTGTTTTGCATTTTTACTTCAGATGACACAGTTAAGTTTTGCTCTGGTGACTCTTCTAGGCAGATCATGTTAGTACAAGCAATTCTGCCACCATGCCTGTGCCGGTTAAAACATTACTGCAGGTGCTTTGCTGTCATGTGGGGGTTTTGCTTTGCATTTCTGGCCAGCATAGGACCAGTTCAATTCAATTCAAGTTTATTTGTATAGCGCTTATTACAACAATGCTGTCACAAAGCAGCTTTACAGAAGTTTGAAAACACACAGTTACAACATATATCCCCCCGTGAGCAAGTCAGAGGCGACGGTGGCAAGGAAAAACTCCCTCAGACTGGAGGAAGAAACCTTGGGAGGAACCAAGACTCACAAGCAGAGACCCGTCCTCCTCTGGTCAAACAGTGTTTACAATTTAATAAGCTAAATACCAAATAGACGCTAAGAGGATCTCTGTTTGAAGACTGGATGGTAAAGCTTTAGAAACAGCACTGGTAGAGGCAGTCTCTGACTGAGGCGGTCTCTGACTGAGGCGGTCTCTGACTGAGGCGGCCTCTGACTGTTGAGACTGTGTCAGAGTCCCGAACATTAACTGGGAGATTATTCCACAACTTGGGGGCTTTGTAAGAAAAAGCTCTTCCACCCACTCAACAATTACTTCATCAATAAGCTTCATTTTCAAATCCACATCCAGCTGCTTAAAGGAGCCTTGGTTGTTGAGTATGAGTACAAGATTTGAAGAGTCAGAGAATTTATTACACTTTGGAACTGGACAACCACGAGTCAGAGCCTAATAAGTTAAATAAGTTCTGTGACCTTACAACTGGGAGGGTTTTTACTCTTTTTCAGTTAATCAGAAGCTGTGTTTATACAACTTATACAACACATTATGACACGTCATACAAAGAAATTTGACATATCTTTTTGTACGATGTCCGTGTGTACGGCACACATTTTCCACTTCAGATTTCAGCACCCCCGACTTAAAATGCCTGGTTGTTGATTATATTCCCCCCCAAAAATACTGTTTATTTTCGCATTTTGTTTTCATTCCCTGGACCTTTTTCCTTTCCAGACGCAATGGCCTTGTGCTAACCATGCCTACGCAGTGCCTTTTCGACAGGCTTAATAAACGACCCTATGATCTTTTGCCTGTTTGTACCTAAAACCTTTCGCTGGTAGTGATGGATCATTAGGGGATGGGAAAAATTGATGCGAGTGCTGTATGTGAGTGGGTCTGGAGGGTAGGGGAGAGATATGGCCTCCATGCTGGTAATCAGTGTTGCAGCATGACTAGTGGACTCCAATGCAGGACACTCCCTCTCACCCTTCTTGCCAGATGAATGGCTGCCACACTCCACCTGCAATTGAATTATTTGGAGAGCTTTCTCCACGATGAGTGGGTTGGTAATGCAATCTACCATCTCCTGCATGTGGCCCACTGCATGAGGTCAGCTAAGAGAGAGAGACCCACGCGGCACCAAGCTAAGGTTCATTTCAGAGGTGACGGATGGGAATGACATTACTGTGCTTTTAGCGTCAGGCGGGCTGACTTTCACCTCACTGACAGAGGCATAAACCATGTATATTTTCTCAGGCATCAATGACTCCTTTAGCCAGATCATACTTTGAATACTGCTCCACCTCGCCATCCATGTCTCTCTTTGAACGCCATTCCTCCTAATGTAGCAGCATTATTATGTTACGCCAGTGATTTATGGGTTCAATTTGTCATTCGTCTCTAAGTGTAAATAGGTAGCCAAAGCTGGTTGGGTATTTAAGAGGAGATTAATGGAAACCTCAGAATCGAAACTGAAACACCAATAAGCTGTTTTGTCAAGTCTGGCCCTTTGCAAGCATCCTCACAAAAGACCTCAACAATCATTCACATTGGTGCCTCTTTTTTCCCAGGAATCTTTTGAGGTGCAGTAAACCTGGTTTGCTCTATACAATGCCTGCCAAACAGACTTCATCACTGCTTCTTGACGATTGACTTCCATATTTAAAAAAAACCAAAAAAAAACCACTTCATTTCTGTCTGGGCCAAGGCCGGCCTCTCACAGCCTGCCTCCCCTTAATTAACAGCTAACTGCGCTGACACTCCCTCGGCATTGTTTAGCACACAGTGAGACGGCCTGCTCTGGTGAATAGAAGCTTAGTCATCCACATCAGTAGCGTTGGCTCACCTCCCTCCCTGGCAGGATCTGATACTGTAATCTGATTACACTCTCCTGTTCCACATGCCATATCTCGTTCTGCATCGAATCTCCTCCTATCTCAACACTCTACTCATTAATGGCCTCTAAAGCAAAATCATCTCTGCTCTTTTTAGCATTTTTCCCCCTCCTTCTCTTGCCAGATTTAATTTTACAGATGTACAACAGCATGGTTACAAAATATTGGTCATGCAGGAGGAGAAGAAACATAGGGGTATGGCAGACCTGATTACCATCCATGCCCGGGGGCCTGCTGAGTGGTGGGCAGGTACATGCCTTTTATCACCCGGTGGGTGGGCCAGGCTGACCTTGATTTCCTCTCCAGAGTGGTGGGAGAGAACAGAGTCAGGACTGACACTTCAGCAATCCGGTGCACTTTTATCTGGCCCATGTTTATCTACCCACGGATGCAAAACAATAGCCAGAACATGCCTTGCAGTTTAAGAATGAACTCTTCTGTGCCTCTCTGGTGGGTCACAGTCATGTATGGATGGTCATCAGTGGTACCATGTTTACTGCATTCTCCTTTTTCCTGGATACATGCTTTCAACCAGGCACAGGACTGGGATCAATTATTCACAAAGAGTACATTCAGCCCTGCAGGTCTGCTGGATGGAGTGCAGGGCAAGAAAGGCAGGGAAGGATGTATGCCAGCCCTAGACCCCCTCAGCTCAGCAGGGGAGCAACTACATGACCTGCAGGCAGCAAGCTCCAAAGAATCCTCCAAGATCCCACATTGTTCCAGACATGCAGTGTCTCTGATTCCCAGTACCTGCTCTAAGACTTGGCTGTTTTTAGCCCACCTGTGCATGTAAGTTACTAGGATAAGTAGGGATAGGGTGGGGAAGTGGTGGAGCAGGTGATGCCACCACTTGTTTTTTTATCTCCCATTCTCTTTCACTTTTAACGTTTTAACTCCTCAGAGTCCCCCATGGCTTCCCTGCCACCACAACTCCGCCCCACTTCTATTTGGTGCGAAACGTCCCCCGGAGCGAGATTTTGCAGACTGCCCCTGAGTATCGACAACAGACTTCTGTCTAGCCCGGACTCGGCTCAGCAGGTGATCCCAAAACGTTTCTTTTCCGAGGCAAGTGTGTGTGTGTGTGTGTGTGTGTGTGTGTGTAGTGAGAGGGATGGTTTAAAATCCAGCAGTCTTCTTGGACCAGGCAGAATTAAAGCGCTTATGTGTTTTTCTTCCTGCTCTTTCACTCTCACTGCTTCTGCTTTCTCCCCCTCTTGCCTCCAGCCATCTCTTATCCCTCCAGATTTTGGAGCCTCCAGTTGATCACAGCCAACACAGCATGTATCTGCTTGGGGGACACGACAGGATTCTGGTCGCAAATCAATAGAGACATCCACAAGACACAGGCTGACAACACCGTGTTTGGTGGCACCACTTAGCGAAGACCATTTGGATAAGCACAAATAAAACACTGAGCTTGCCAACACAGTGTAATCCCTAATTATGTAAAATAAAGAGAATTCTCTTTTTTGTTCTTTAGCAGAATCAGCCTATATCAAATAGGAACAAAAGTGGATTTGATGTCTTTTTGGATCCTCTACGTTAACAGTAAAGTGTTAACAAAGAAGATCTGATAACAGCTCTTGATCAGCTAAACTTTCTTGATTTCACAAATTACAAAAGTGCCCATCAACCAAACTCTTGTGCTTCTATGACATAAAGAGATAAGTTTTGCTGGCACGATAGACTTTGTGATTCATAAATATGGGACTCAAACTTTTGTTCAAAAGTTTTGATACATTATTGATGTCCTCAACAGAAGACATGAAGGAATGTTCAGAACTCTACACAGAGCTACGCCCACTCAATCTTTCGGTCCCCATTCGTGGCCTCACCAGTTGACAAACTAGCACAAATTGTTAAAAGCTCCTCTAATACAATAAGCTGTAATAACGTCCAATAGGAGATTGATGAGGCTGGTAAAGTGGCTGCTCTTTAGCTCTGAGGGTCTTATCGCAGTGTCACCTTGCAGGTAAACATTTGAGGCACTGCGGATCTGCCCTCCCACCCTGTGATAACATTCCTCATTCGCGAGTCTCCCTCAGCTCCAGATCTCAATCACTCCAACATGCTGAGGTTAGGTGGCTCACTGACACACGGCACACAGGAAGAGATAGGATCACAGAGGCCAGCGCTTCCTGCCTATATCAGCCAGGGGAGATAAGAGAGACCCTAGAGATTGAGGAAGAGCAACGAACCTGACCAGAAGTGTGAGGCTTGGTTGACAAAGCGATGGACAGAGGAAGGAACGGAACATCGCTGGAGGCCAAGCACGTGGCCTCAAAGCAATTGCCAGCCATATCTTGGTTTAGGGGAGAGCTACTCTCCACTACAGACATCATGAGTTCAGAAACGGCAAATAGAAACCACTCAATCTCACTTTGGGATCAAACAGAGAGGAGTTTCATTGGTTGCAGGGGATTTTTATGGTGGAAACCATCCAAATGGTAGCAGTTTACTCAAATACTCATCTGTCAGTGTTTGCTCACACCTAGACATTCGATTCTGAGAGTGCTGCTGGAATTAAATTACAGGCAGTCTTGTAAAGAACCATGATGGATGTCAAAGTGAAGTAGGCCATGCAGAGGCTGATATGATTTCGATTGAAGTGATTTGACGGTTCCCAGATACCACATAAGGACAATTTGAATGGCCTTCGGACTGTGGAGTGGCCAACGTTGACCAAAGTGCTTGGTACAATCTTTGTTTAGGAAGCAGTATTACTCCAGGCGTGTGCTGCAGCTTGCACTGATTGAATTTAATGGAGCTGTCTAACCTAATGGCATTACGATTGCTGAGGAAAATGTTCATCATCCTTAATGCAATTTGCGTTGTATTTTCTGGGTTCAACAAACATGGGTGGCCTTCTTGTGTGATCGATAGACAGTGTAGACATCCGCATTTACCTTTACTTGGGGCACTGGAGGGGACATGGTAGCATAGCAGGATGGAGGGAGTATGGTGAATCTGCATGTTAAGATGCACTTAGAGGGTCTTTTGGATGCATGGGGGGGGGGGGGGGGGGGGGGGGGGGGGGGGGGGGGGTGTCTCCAGGCTGTGACCCAATCTTTTTTTAATGTGAGCCAAAGAATGTCCATTGACCTGTTACTGTTAAAAATCCAGATCTAACTCAAGCAAATACACTGATCTGGCATAACATTATGACCACCTTGCTGGTATGAGTGGATTAGACACAGCACGTCAGTGTGACTGGAGTGCTGAGAATGATCCACCACCCAAATAGTACCTCTTCTGTGAGGGTTCATGGGGGTCCTGACCACTGAAGAACAGGGTAACAGAGTATCAGAGAAACAGATGGACTACAGTCTCTAACTGTAGAACTACAGAGTGCAGCTATACAGTAAGTGGAGCTGATAAAGTGGACAATGAGCGTAGAAACAAGGAGGTGGTCATGATGTTATGCCTGACCAGTGTATATATATTTACAGTTGAATTCTTTCCAGATTTTAAAGAAACAGTGGTCAGTTCAGTTAATATCAAAGTTAAAAAAAAAAAAAAACAGCCATTCTCTGGCCTCGTATTTTTTGTCAAGACGTTTTTAATATGGCCTTTATATTGGTTGAGTTTGACAGCCCTGTGCTACAGTACAGAAAGCACTATTGTCTTTGAACAGTCTGTATACATTCTCCATCTGAAAGAAAGCCTTCATCTTTGTTGTGATGGGGAATGAAGCTTTACGCTAGCTCTCTTCTCTCCCTGAAGCACATGTTTCAGTCCCTTCCTCTGGAGGCCGGCTAATAGGAGCGTGAGAGAGTGGGACACAAACTCATCTCAGCCTCGGACAGAGAACGTGTCCACGGCAGAACTCCGTCAATTTGTGCTGCTAGTCAGTAACAGCAAAGGTTACACCGCATTCTCTCTTTCATTCTCTCATTCTCTCTCTTTCCCTGACTCCCGACAAGCTGGCACCCTCCTCCTCTCCCTTCTCGAAATCCGCCAGCCCTCAGGAGAGCAGCTGAGCCCCTGTTCTACGTCTCCCATCGTTCTGTCTCCTCTTTCTCCCTGTACCAACTCCCCAAAAAGCAAGCTTCAAACAACTCTCAGCTCCCCTTCTGTTTGTCTCTCTTTCTGTTCTCTAGGGCCAATCAGGAGGTTTTTTTTTTTTTGCTACTTCCAGCTCCCAGAAGCAATGCAGGAAGTATCGGCAGCTTACAAAGTGGGGGACAGGGTGGCGGTGGGGCATGGGGGAGTGCCGGGGGAGTCTGGGAAAGGCAGGCTCCGCAGAAAGACAGGAGGCGAGGGGGCGGAATGCAGTTTGGTAGAATTCTGCCAGCAAACAGCGAGGAGAGTTGCAGGGGCCGTGGGTAGTTTGCCACATTTTTTTTTCCTTGTGTCAGGCAGAGAGAGCCTCTCATTACAGTGTGCATGTATGTGAGTGAGTGAGTGGGTGGATTCTCCAGAAAAGGCTAGGGCCTCCAAGGTTCACTAAAGCTGGAGAGAGATGGAAGAAGAAGTAACCGAGGCGCACAAGCAGATGTGAAGCCGGGCATAATTAGGCTGCATGGAGTCTTCATTAGAATTTGACTGAATTTTTGGCTGCTCACTCCAAAGCTCTACACTGATGTCTTACTGTCTCAATTAATTTGGAATGCCTCCTTCAGTTTCTGCAGAGATGACAGATTGGAACCAGCACCAAAGAAATTCTGCTGAGGTTTTGCAGATAGCCAGATGCCACGTACGTTAAACGCGACCACGTAGCCAGGCACGCAACTCAACTGGAGCAACCGATTGATCTCAGGCCTCATAAGATCAACATGCCTCATCTAAATGCTGACGGCACAGCACCACGATGATGTCAACCTAGCTCAGAGTACAGAGCTAATTCCTAAGAGCAACGTCCTTCCCAAAAAGGCCACATGACTAACGAGTAGTGGGCATGCAGCCGGTACTACTCCACCCCCACCCCCACCCCCCCCCCGATGAATCTGAGCTAAGAGATGATACCATCACAGTGATAATGGAGCGATGATGGCCATAATGTATCTTGCGGAATAACATGCTCCGACAATTTGAGATCAATACGGCAGTAATACAAAGACACAGTCTGGCGATTTGAAACGGACTGGTGAGAATCTCATCTCCATAATTGTGGTGTCGAAGAAGGCAATGTGCACTGTAAAATATGGGACATTACAGGCCTCTGTTACTGTATATCACATGCTCAGCTGTTTTTATAGCCAGGCGACGCAGAGGGGGGATATTTTTCGTGTTGATGTTAGTCCATTAACACTCCGATTATCCCTCTTTCCTTATATTGAAAATGGCAATTCAAATGTGTTTCATTTGCTTCATTTTATGTGTACATGGATTAAATAGGGATTCGTGAGACTTGTGAGTAGCAAATATGATGTGACTACAGCAGTAATATTAATATAATACTGCAAATACCGAAATCAATTTATTTGCAGTTCAGACGCTCATTTCAAGTATTGAGCCTAGACTTTGTTTTCGATATCTGGCTGTGTTTCAGGGTTCGCTTGTTTATGTGGACTAATTTAGAGCTTTCAGATTGAATCAGAACACAATGACGACCTCACCACATAAAGCTAAAAAATGGGGAAGGACACCTGTTACCCGTTCATTCTGAGGGTGGCTGCCACCCTAGAGGTAGAAGTGGTGAGCCTACAACAGGAAGGTCTTAGTTTCAAGTCACAAAATTGACTGTGTGTTTTGGGCTCCTGGCAAAGTATCAGCACTCCACTGCTCTGTGATGCTCCCAGACTGGAAATGGTTAGGCAGCAAAATAACAAATTCCCTCACATAAAGTATAAGATAACATGCCAGGGCAGGTAGGTACTAAGGTGATAGAACCTCCTGTGCTGGCTCTCAGGCCTCATCTGCATGCATATTTCAGAAAAATGTACTTTTTCCTCCTCTGTTTTCAAAAATGTCCCCTTTCAAACAGCATTCTTCAAAAATCTTTCTGTCCACACTTCTGAAAATGACCACCCGAGAGTGCCAGCTCAAAAGGAGGTGATGATACGTTATAAAATTAGTTGTGTAAATAGATTAATGTTGGCCTTCTCATTGGGTTTCATGCCGCAACTATTCATGGCTGGACCAAGAAAAACCCTAGGTAGCTGGCTAATCGGCCTAATTTGGGAAGAAAAATTTGTATTAATAAGATTAAGACATTATACCCATCCACATGACGCCATGACAACTATAGTTTTAATACAACTTTATCATGAAGAGACTTTTCTACAAGTCTCACAAAAAATGCTTTCAAAAATATCTTATAAGTACAGATTGGGTCCCCTGTGGTCATCGTGGACATAGAACATCAATATGCTTTTTCTTTTCGTATGCTGAAGTTTAAAACCTACTAACAAAGCTTTGTGCATCATGAATACTAATCAATGAAGGCCCAGTTATATCTTTGGCTGAGCAATCATAATAAAATTCTGTTTAAACCCAGCAACTCTAATCCAAATGGCCTGTGCACCAGGCCCACTGGCCAAGAACTCCACTTCAGAGCCCCAGCGTGTGTGGAGCTTAAATAAGTGTTCATTACCTAACAGTGGTGGAGGGCTCCATGCAGGCGATGCCTTAAGAAAAGTGGCGGGAGCTCTTCCTCACTGGCCTTTTGAGCTCCAGACACGGGGAAGATAAATCCATCAAAGAGACTCTGATTTCTCTCTTTCCCCAGGATGTTTTCACAAAGCTCCAGCGTGTTACAGCAACGTGGCCACTTGTCTTGTGAGTTTTTTGAGGCCAAGTCGAGCCTGGCGGAGGCGACGCTTTCGAGCCGTGCTGCTGAGGACGTTGTCTGCTCGCTTGGAAATGATTCTTTTTTTTCCCTTCTTCCTTCTTCATCTTGCTCAGCTGCAATTCCTGGAAAGCCCTGACCTGCAGACATGGAGAATTTCAGCCACGGGGACACATTCGCTGGACAAGCCTGCCCTGAAATTCCCTGAAATTGTTGAGCGATGCGGCATAATGTGACATTTTGAGGCCACCGAACGACAGACGATTCTCACAAACGTAAGGCCTAAAAGCTGGACACTGCTCTGCTTTTAATGCTCGCGAAAAGGAGGTCAATGAGTGGCCATCTTGGCCGAGCCAAAGCAATCGTCCTCCTGGCAACGGCACCTTTCAAAATGGGCTAAGCTGCAATACTAGGGGAGCTGAGGTCTGCACACACACACACACATACAAATGCATATACTCTCATACTGCTGCTGACACAAAGGGCAGAATTTGCAAGTTGTGGCATTTAAAAACTAATAGTGCAGTGGAAACTTTAGATCATTAAACTCACATCTCATGGCTCAGTTTGTCTGCAGTCAGGAGAGGTGTGGTGGAGGCTCTCAAAGATGCCAACTTAATGTGATTTTCTAGCCTAAAGAAATACACGCGGTGTACCAGCTGTTTAGGGAGAAATATACAGGGAGCGCTGCCCCAATGCACAGTGGTTAGAAATTTAATCAGTTAACAAGGGGGGAGTTTTACAACTTGGAAAACCTCATCTCGAAAATATAGACACAAACAACATTTATGCAAATTGACTCTCTGTATTGCACTACTGTTAATGCAAGCAGACCATACGCTGTATGGTAACACTTCACTGTAGTACGGTGCTCATAAGGCTACATGACACCTACACAAGCCCATAAAGATAAACCTGCATAAACATTTACAAAGATTCGACTTATTCCAATAGACATTATTCGTCCTGACAGATACATCTAACAACTTGTTAAATGTTGTGAAGTTGACATTACATCTACACTATATGGCCAGAGGTATGTGGTAACCTGACCATGACACCTATATGGGCTTGTTGGACATCCCGTTCCAAAACCATGGGCATTAATACAGAATTGTCCCTAATACGATTATAGTAGCCTCCACCCTTTTGGGAAAGTGTCTACAAGATTTCGGAGTGTGTCCGTGGGAATTTGTGCCCACTCAGGCAAAAGAGCATTTGTGAGGTCAGACACTGATGAGGATAAGAAGACCTGGCTCGCAATTGATGTTCCAGTTTATTGCCAGGGTGTTCAGTTGGGTTGAGGGCCTGTGCTCTGTGCAGGCCACTGGAGTTCCTCCACACCAAACTCTTCAAACAGGGCACTGTCATTTTGGAACAGGAAAGGGTCTTCCCCAAACTGCTGCCACAAAAATGGAAGTGTATTAATGTCTAAAATGTCTTTGCTGTAGCATTAACACCACCCTTCACTGGAATTAAGTTGCCCAAACCCTGAAAAACAGACCCAGCACATTATTCCTCCTCCACCAAACTTTGACAGTATGCATTTCAGCAGCTAGATTTCTCCAAGCACATCCCAGATGTTTCATCAAACTGCAAGATTTTTCACTCTAGAGAACACATTTCCACAGCTCCAGAGTCCAGTGGTAGCATGTTTTTATACCACTCCAGCCGATGCTGGTCATTGCATACAGTGATCTTGCCTTGCCTAGCACTTACAGTTGGCTGGGGCAGATCTAGCAGGGCAGAAATTTCATGAAATGTCTTGTGTCAAAGGTAGCATGCTAATACAGTGCCATGTTTAAAGTCACTGTCAGTGCTTGCTTATCTTGATTGCATGGCCATGTACTTGATTTTATACACCTGTTCGCAATGAATGTGGCTGAAACACCTGAACGCAATAATTAGGAGGAGTGTCCACATCATTTTGGCCATACAGTATCAAGATACTCTTTTTTTCTGACATTAGGTCATTGCACTTTTTGTGGCCCTAACTGGTAATGGTTCGTTTTAATATTTATATGATTTATGTCATCAGCATCATGTCACTGTGATATGTGCTAAGCTTCAAAGGGAGTTATTACATCATACTATGTCATTATCCCCAAAAAGCATCACGACAACCCAATGTCAGGAAAAACCAATGTCATTTCATTAAGACATTATGCCAACTTGAAGCAACCTTTATGACAGATGATGCCTATTGGAATAAGCCTTTATATTTGTTTATGTAGGTTTAAGCCGGTTGTAATGATAAGGTTATATAGGGATAGCACAGCCTCATTACCACTGTCCTACAGTAAAGTGCTACCAGTCTATCAAACAAACCCAGGTCAACTGCGGTGATCCAAACAGAAGCTAAACATAGAAATACGTCCCTTGCTGCCTGATTGATTTCTTCATTGATAGCTTTAGGGGGAATTTGATTGTGTAAAATAACCAACAATAATCCAGTCAGAGTGTGTGTCTCATCTTGTTTGAAAGCCCAACCTCACAGCGCACATTTTGAGGAATACTTCAATACTTCCAAGTGTTACCGTGGCTAATGATGAATGAAAGCTTTCAGGAAGCAGTCATCCTGATTCATTTGTATAACCACAACTGGCCTAGCCTTTTTTACTCATTATTAGGAAGGTGAGCAAAGACATCTATTGCAGCACATCGATCATATAGGTGCATATCACTGTTGTCAGAACAAAACCTCATATCTCCAAAATGGTATCTTCACAGGAGAAAGAAGAAACACACTGTAGTTTTCATGCAAGTCAATGGAACCAGACGTCTTTCCAGGTCATTTTGGGCCGTTTCTTTTGGTCTGTTCATCATGACGTTTACACACAATGTAAAGGGCAACAGGTCCTTTGAAATTATGTCAAAATCTGAAAAATGATGAAAATGGAGATGCGAGGTTTCGTCCGACGGCAGCGAAATGTAGGTTTACTGAAACTGACTTTCATATTATCAGCCTCCTTCTACCCCGTCAACCAGAGGAACCACCATGGGGCCATCACAAGCCAGGTATTATTAAGGCAATGGATCATTGTCAGCACAGCAGTGACATTGGCATGGTTTTGTGGTGGTGCTGGTCAGGGTATGAGGCATGTTTCTGGGGTTTTTTCATGCCTCTTTATCACTGCTATGAGGAAAATAGTCCACCAAGCGAAAACCTCCAGCCAACAGTGGTCCTGTGGCGAAAAACTGAGGGTAGAGAATGATTGACACAAATGGGAATGAGCTAGTCTCTAACTGTAAACCTTCTAGCGGTTGTTCTACTGTTAATTATTACTTTTCTTGGACCAATAAAACTAAATATAATTTAATAATCTGGTTAAAGTCACTACAGCGTTCAGAATGTTGCCTCTCATGGCTGTCTGTGCACCGGTTTTATCAGTCTGATGGGAAATGATTGTCTACCAAGCTAAATGCTAGTAGCCAGCAGTTGTAACCTCTGCACACCTGTGAGACATTTAGTTTAAGATATAGTCGCTGAACTGAAAAGCACTGGTCATCTTGTATGTTAACCAAACAGCCCATTCCTGTCAAAGCTGGATGTTTTTGAAGAACTGTGTTTTGAGAACCATCAACTTTGATAGGCATGGGTGCTACTTTAGTGTGGTTTCACACAACTTGCACTGGAACTGGATTTATCTTGTATTTCCACAGTAAAGTTCATCATTTCTGCCTCTGGTTCTTTGGGTTCTGTATAATAAATGGAGTAGAAAAACTGGAGTCTACTAGTTAAACGTAAGTTCGATCGTAGCCTAGTGAGCATAAACTGTCACCAAGTTCAAATTACAAGCTACTAGAATTGAAACGGTTGCACCCAGTAGCTTAGTTTCAATGTAGCTTTCAGTTATTTCCTTAAAATGTACACATACCCCATTACAGGTAAAATGGCTTGTCGATTTGATTGATTTGAAACGGAATACATCTCGGTTTGCGTCAGCAACCGCTTCTACTGAATGGATTACACCTGCTTTTGTTGATCAGAGACAGAAAAGATCACAAACCTCCCACAGATTTGCAGCACAATACAGTTTCGTAGCCGAGTGTTACTCTGTGTCTGGCCCTGAGATCTTTTTCTAGAGGGGCGTTCAAAACCTGGTGGGCCACTTTGTTCAAGCACACAAGTAAACTGCCTGCAGAGCAATTAGAAGAGATCACACAGATTATTTGTAAGATACACCTATCACAGCTAACATTACCTTTAAGTTATTCCGCAGATTCAAACAGTGATTAGGCACGTTTTCATACCACTCCAGCCGATGCTTAGCATTGCACATGGTGATCTTAGGCATTTGTGCAACTGCTTGGCCACTGAAACCCTTTCACTCCACTACATTTCAGAGTCTAATATCCGACTTTTTCCTCCTACATTTTGAGAAATCTGTCGTTCCTTTTGGTTTCTGTGTGTATAAAAACGTAACATGTCAAAACGAAAGAAGCGCAAAGCCAGAGCACCAATCAGGGCCCAGCGGTCACTTTGTTTAGAGCTGGTTTTGACCTGTTGGTCATACCGACCCAGTGCAGCACGCGGTTCAACGTCAGCGCAGCAGCGTAAAACTTTGGGAGAGTCTGTTCAACATAAATGATGAACTAACCTAACTTTGTGTAAATAGAGCTCAATATAGAAATATGTCCACATATGCAGTCGAGACTGACGCGGCTTTTTTCTGAATTTTTACAAACACCATTTCATTTTATAGTAAATGAGTTTGGGCTGGTTTATGTTTATGAACAGACGCCTACAGATCAACATAGTAAAGGAGCTCATCTGTGATCCTGAGATTAAAGCCAGTTTTTATTCAACTTAAACTGGTAATTACATTGAATGAAGTTAATTTATCTTTTCGTACTTTTAATTTCAATACTTAAGTACATTTGAAGGCAAATACTTTAGTACTTTTACTCAAGTCGAGGAACTTTTACTGGAGTGATATTTTACCTTGGGTGTCTCTACTTTAACTCAAGTACCTGGTTTGTGTGCTTCATCCACCACTGGAAAAATTCCAGTAGCAGAACAGAATAAATACGTATAAGAGAGACGGACGCTTTGAGGGTGCGATTTTATTATAAGACACAGCCTCTTTTTAAATGATAGCTAATACAACCAGCACACCTCAAGCAAAGTAAACAGGGCTTAAAAAGGGAGAAATTAGTCATTTCGCTGCACGTAATGTTTCCTCTTTATGTCGGTAGCGTTACTGATTGGCTGCAAAGGGTGAAAACCTCATCCTGTCATTCTGCAACAGTAGTGCGACACTACTAGTTAAGAGGTCCCGTAAATGTCTGTGGCGCAACCGTGTCACTAGTTTTAAACTAACTCCTTACATGAGGCTTAGGATGGACTTTACACTCCAACTTATGAACGAACTTATGTTCAGCTGGTGCGACTGGCTGCTGGAGTTTTCTGGAGTCTCCTCCTGGAAGCCTACAAAGCGCAGTAGGTGTTTCCAATATAATGAGTATTTCGTGTAGAGCTCCTGTTATTTTGTACACCCTCTATACAAATATAAAGAAAGTGATAACATTGTGCTCCAAAACCTTAAATGCAATGAATGGAACACACACCGGCTTTCTAGCCATCTCTTCAGTTCTATTTCGGGCTGGTTATCTGTAATTACGGTACTGTTAGAGTACCTTCTGGCAATTGGCAGGAAAGACCCTCAGAACTATTCGGTTGAGATTTTATGCAACAGAGCAGGGAGGCAGAACAGGGGGATGTACTCAGCACAGACTGAAGATTATTCCTGAGCCACAACATATCTGTATTTGAGCTACTGCTGGTGGACACTTATCTATGCAGGGTAATTTAAGGGTCCAGCTTGTGGAAGTCCCTCTGTCTCTGGAGATAGTCCTTATTCTCCAGTTTCCCCTTAAGCTTGCCCAGAGCAGGAAGTCACAGGATCCATCAGGCAGACTTTAATTACTGCTGCCGTGCCGCCCAGCTCCCATTAGAATACCAGCAAAATAATTACCACTGTCATTGCAGTCACCACCAGTCCTTCCGGCCCATCACATTAAAGAGACACCTAATACTCCATTGGTCTAATAAGCCACCCAATCGCCAGCCTCTAAAATCTCTTCTTTGGCCACAGGCTTGGTGGGTGGTGGTGGGGGGGTGGCAGGGTAGGTGGTGCCAGAAGCTGCTCTGGTAGTGCTAGCACCACAAGCTCATGTAATTCAATTTACCACTTAGCTCGTGCAGCAAGAACGGCCTCCTCCCCAGCGCTGTTTGAAGCACTAATGTATCTTTTGTGCTCGTAATCCTGAATATGCAGCTCCGGCCCATTATTTTTGATGGCCACACATTCCCTTTGTTTTCTAAGTGGCTGCAATCACATCGCAGCTCCTCTTGCAAGCGGCGATTGCCATTTAATAACCTCATGATGGATGGTGGACATTAGCATGGATCCTCACCCTGCCTCCAAGCACGGGGATGAAGCAAAGGACTGGGAACACAATCAGAGATACGTTCCATCTTGCAGACACTATAACTTCTCCTTCCAGAATGCAGCAAGGAAGAGCGCCTCCTCGCCACTCAGGCATAGCAGCTCCGGAGGAGGAGCTAACATCTCCAGAGAGTCCATCTTTAATGTGAGCAACAGTGGAACACTTGTTCATTCCGTAATCCAGCTTTGGATGAGCACCATTTTACTCTTATTGTTTTTCCACCCCCTCCTTGCAGCTCGGTGTCTGTCAAGTGTATTGGGTCTCATCGATTGAATCCCGCAGATTATAGGCAGACACAATTCTGCGGCACACTTGAAAAGGATTACGGGGTGAGGAGCATGCGGCAGGGGGTTCTGCCGGCTAGTTGGATTCGGTGGGACTTGCTAATCCCTTTAAATCAGCTCTGTTAATCCTGCTCCCACTCCCCCCCCACCCACCCCCCACCCCCACACTTCCCATTACACTCGCACACTCCTCCTTCCTGTGTACCCCCAGCGGTTGTCTAAGTGCAGCATTATTCGCTTCCCTAATTACCTCGTTTTGGCATCATCCATTAGCGATACTGTAGGGAACTACCGCTGAACCTCAAAGGCAAATGTTGACAGTGCGGACACATATCAGGACGCACTGGGGCCTGTCAATGCACACGTACTGTGAAACCCACAAAAACATTAAACAGAGCGAAGCTAGAAATGGAAGTGTCAGATTCGCTTTGCTGTTCCGTGTGCGACACTGCAGCAGTCCTCTCCGGACCTCAGATGATTTCTTAGATCTCTACTATGTCTGAGTCAGTCGTTCTGTTCTATGTGATGTTAGCATCCGTCGAAACAATGCTGGCTTGAAACTGCAGCTCGTGTTCAGTACAGCTGCGCTCCAAAGACTATTTACCACATACATACTGTAATACTGTATACAGATCAAACATTGAGACTGGGTTTTAGCTTCCCATATCATCTTATAAAAGGTTTGCTGCAATCCACTGACCTTATAACCTGATTTTGCATTATTTTGCCCTATTTTTGTTATGTTTAGGTTTAGTTATATTTTTATAGGCAACCAATCAAGATGTATTTGGTGTCCAAATGTTGATTTAGTAAGTGCTGGAGCTACGAGGGTAAGGTAGCTGGCTCTAGAAGTCAATAGTCACCCAAATATTCTTCCTAAATGCAGTCCCTTCCCGCCCAGTCCAGGTCTTTATTAGGGTCACACAGACTTGTCAATGTGCTTTACAGCTCAGTACAACTTACTCTGAGCGATGAAAAAGAACAGAAGTTAACTGAACGCTGTGGACAGCCATTTAAGCCAAGAGGTGTTGGGCCGAATTTCACCTTCCCTGCAGAATTTGACATTAGAGTAGATTCACAATTTCTGCCGTTGCTGTTTTCAAACAAACATTCAGTAAATATCTAT
This sequence comes from Pygocentrus nattereri, assembly GCF_015220715.1. Taxonomy (NCBI): domain Eukaryota; kingdom Metazoa; phylum Chordata; class Actinopteri; order Characiformes; family Serrasalmidae; genus Pygocentrus; species Pygocentrus nattereri. The sequence goes on from NC_051216.1 coordinate 44,544,873, forward strand.
TAAAAATAGATATATGGAAAAATGTAATACGATACTTCAGAAGGTTTTCAATGCACAATGCCATGAATGTCACGCTGTTCATTTTTTCTGATGATTTGGTTGATTCCTGACTTGCAGTGTCAACAACTTTAGCCTTGTAGCTCCCTGTCTGTCAGCCAATCTAACTAACAAACACTGGAAGTCAATAGTCACCCCAATATTAAATATAACAGCTCCAGTTTTAAAGTAAAGAAGCAAAACATTTGGACCGGCTACATCTGGAGTAAATGGAAAATTGTAATATTTAATCATTTATTTGTTTACTTATTGGTGAACCATTCTAACATCAGCGATTCACAGTTCATATGTTACCTGATTTTATACATATATAAAACCATAAACCTAAATCTGTTCCCAAATGATGCTGTATATTAATATTATCAACAATAAGTGAGTTGTGATTCCACTCAATCCTATGCCTCATCGTGTGCCCCCCCCCCCCCCCCCCCCCCCCCATTTTCCCCCATTTCCCAAGGTCATTCCTTCCATATTACCATAATCTTGAGGGGAAATCCAATTTTGATTTGCTCTTCTAAGCATCTACAAAGGCGCCTTTGCCTCTAGTAGATCTTTGCTGTTTAATGGCCGCCTTGCTGAGCAGGACCAGGATGCTGTGCTGCAACATCTCAGAAGCGACATGGGGTTAAGCATCTTGCTCAAGGGCACAGCAGCCTTGATGGAAGGAAGAACACTTGAACATCCTCCAGTACTAGGCCATATATTCTACCCAGTCCTTGAATGAGCCAGGAATATGGTTGCATATGGTTGGTTATTTGGTGCGGAGCCTTATACCCCAAGCCCCAATTAGCTGTGCCACATGTGATAAGCCCAACGTGTCACTGTGAAGCCCATCACGTACCTATGTGACAGCAGCAATGGCTTCTACACATGGGGAGAAGATGAATCCCGTGCAGACCTCCCTCCCAGACTCCATGATGGGTGTTTGAATATGCTTTCAGACACCTGATGGAAAGGCTGCTGTGTTCTACATGATCAATCCTGATGTGTCCCAAAAGGGATGCTCAGTCTGCGGGAGGGGAGGGGTTATATTTACGACCCCTTGGAGTGTGGGTAGGAGGAGGGGAGGCACGTTCCTCATCAGCCGAGTGCGACGTGATGCTCCCAGAGATGGATAGCCTTATATCTCCATTCATAACCCCAAAAGGAAAGGTTGCCATGGGTTTTTATAAATAGGCATATGAACAGAAATTTACCAGGTCCATGCAAAACAAGGCCATCATCTATGTAGTGCATTTGATTGACAGATTGAAGTCAGCTGCAGAGCAGAACCACAGGCATGGCGAGCACCAGGAGGCCTGATTGTGAGCCCTACACTGTGAACCTATGCATTAGCACACAGCTTGCAGCACTCATCTCCCGGGACAACATGGCAATGAATACATAAGCAAACAGCTGTTTGCCGAGCTGTGGACAATGGTGGGCTGTTATGAAAGCGCTGCTTGATAAAGAAGCAAAGTGGCCTGCGCTGTTTACCTGGTAATGGAATCTCTCGACCCAGCAGGCCGGCTTAGAGGAAGGACTCCCTGCTCATTATGTCACTGATAGACTGTATACACGGCTGCGCACCATTAGGCCATCAAGGGCCGCCCTGTTTGCTATGGTGGGGAGGAGGAACCAGATCCATACATTAAACGTGAAAGAGGAGGTGGACCTGGATGCTTTGTCCACTGATGTTCATGGAGTGTCTAATATCTGTTGCATGTTATCCTGCCTACAACTACTGAGATTGTGTCAGATTGGCTATTCGCAACTTTTGTGTTTACACTGGTGCATTATGGCTGCAGCTTTACATCCGTTTCATGTATGTTTTTGATATTTCTATGCTGGCTGAGGAGTTTCCAGTTGTATCCGTTAAGATCACAGACAAGAATGGCTTTCCCCCATGGCTTGCAGGCTTCTAGGGCTGGTTGTTCATGCAATGCCACACCACAGCTACAAGGCTGTGGCGCTACACTGCAGCTATGAGGCTGCCTGGACCAGTGGTGTTTAGCTGCATGAGATATACTCTACCACAGCTATGAAGCTGCTTGGGCCAGCCAATTGAGCAGTGCAACATCACCGCTAGGAGGCTGCTTGGACCAGCTGCTAGAATGGCGTTATACTGCAGATATGAAGCTGCCTGGAGGACTAGTGGTGTTTAGCTGTATGAGCTATGCTCTACCACAGCTATGAAGCTGCTTGGGCCAGCCAATGGAGCAGTGCAACATCACAGCTAGGAAGCTGCTTGGACCAGTAGAGTGTAGCTGTATAAGATATGCTATACCGCAGCTATGAAGTTGCTTGGGCCAGCCAATGGAGCAGTGCAACATCACAGCTAGGAAGCTGCTTGGACCAGTAGAGTGTAGCTGTATAAGATATGCTATACCGCAGCTATGAAGTTGCTTGGGCCAGCCAATGGAGCAGTGCCACATCACCGCTAGGAAGCTGCTTGGGCCAGCCATTTGAGCAATGCGACGTCATAGCTAGGAGGCTGTTTGGGCCAGCTGCTTCACTGGCATTACACTGCAGATATGAAGCTGCCTGGACTAGTAGTATTTGGCTACATGAGTGACGCTACACCTCAGCTATGAAGTTGCTTGGGCCAGCTGCATGAGCAACACCACCCAACTGTAGCTAAGGACTTTTACCAGTTTTCAAGGCTTCCTTTTGAGATGTTGCCTTTGAGACAATACATCATAAATGCGAGGACCTCCAGGCAGAGAGGGCCTTCCCCATTGCTAAGGACTCTTTGCAGCAATTGCTTGATTGAAGGCTTGTGAGTTTCATGAAATCATAGAGTTTTATTTGGCACCATCAGCTAGAAAGTGAGATATAAATGTGTCTTCCAAAGCATTTTGTTCTATGTGAGTCTGTTTTTGTTGCGGCCCCATTTTAAAAGTCACCCACCCCTACTTGTCGCACAAAAATAATGGTTTGTGATTGGTTCTTTAACATATGAAATGGACCGTTCCTGTCAAAATGGGTCTTGGCCACACTGAGCAACAAAACATTTCTGACTCTTTGAAGACAGGGCTGGTTTGTGAGTATATGGAGGAGGTACACAGAGCCCATACTCATCAAACATTTCAAATTAAAAGTATCTGGAATCAGTTGATTTCATGTCTTAATGAATACTGCAATATGGTCAGGCAAGCATTCACCCTGAACCAGCACTTAGTCTGAGATGCCTGATGAATATAGACCCTGTATGAGTCATATGATTGACAAGCAAGGCAGAGACATATAATCCTATATCTGCAGGGAAAATGCTTGACAAATGTACAAACTATCAACCACCGCTCCTCAGGCGGACACGTACCACTTTTCGTAACCTGTGATCATGATAACATTAAATGTGAAGTCAATATAAATCGGTATTAACAACAACTACATAACAGGTTACCATGAATCACACTTAGCAACAAGCTACAGCTCTGTGTACTAGCCATGGCTCGCTAAAGATCAGAGCTAAACCTAGAGAGGCTATGATGCTGTTTTTGGCCGTTCCTTTTTTAGGATTTTATACAGTCTGGGCCAGATGTACATATGAGCCCAGTCACAAAGCAAAATGTGCCTTGATTTGTGGGCAGAAAGCGACACAGAGCACCTTCATATTAACATTCAGGTTATTAAGGCTGCAGCCTATCATGCTAACTGCATGCTCATGAGGCGGAGGGTTTAAAAGGCACAGTGAAATAATGGATCTGTCAACAAGCTTGAGACAACGGAAGAGCAAGATGGAAGTTCATTTCAAAACATTCAACGGGGGGGGGGGTGTAATTCATTCTACGCCTGCATTAAAAAATAATTATTTTTACACAAAGACAATAAACACATATTGCATGAGCACATATTGCATTGTATTGAGAGGCATCAAGCTCATGCCTCCATCTAGCCACCATGAACCGCTGCCATTGTTTCTGGAAGTGTCTCAACAATATGTCTTTGAGACACTGATTTACACCTGGTTTTAGGAGGTGGAGAAAAAGAGCCATGAAAAAATTGATACTGAATGGTCCAAATTATGTATAATATACATAAAATGCATGTGGGATGTTTCCAAGTACATTGTCCATGAACTGCACATTTAGGCTTGTATGACAGTATCATACATAAACATATGCAGAATGCATCCAATTCGCTCCTGAAACTGGCACAAAAATGAACACTTTAGAAATATCATAGTTTAATTGTTACTCATAGCTAATTATGAACTAATCAGAGTCCATAGATATTCATCATTAATTTAAGTATGCCTATAAGCTTTGATTTCAAAATGAACTAATGAGCTTCTATTTCATAATTAACAAGTCATGTACTGAGCAGGGATTTCATTATTATTAGCTTTAAAGTGACCCTTATTGGTTCCACAATGGGGACATTTCACCCATCCATGCAGTGAAACACCACATGCACACTAGTGAGCAGTGAGCAGCCCGGGGTGCAATTGGGGGTTAGGTGTCTTGCTCAGTCACGCTGTCGGCTCTGGGGATCGAACCCGCGACCTTCCGGTTTACTGCACTGGGTACTGTACACCTACTTGTCATGGCAACTGACATAACCTGCTCATTCCAATAAGCATTATTCTCTATAAAGATTACATTTTGATCAAAGGTTGGTAAAGCAGCATTTCAGACAGATGATGTATATTGGAATGAGCATTTATAAACATTTTGGTAGGGTTATATGAGTTGTCATAACAAGCTCATGTAGGTGTCATGCAGCCTTATGGAAAGTATCCTCCAGTAAAGTGTTACCCTACATATTAATGAGTTAATAATGAGCAAATCAGAAATTCAAATGGTATCCACTATTAATAAATGCAGCATGTGAGTATTTACAAAAGACACCAAAAAATAATTAATATTAATATTAATATTAATACAATGTGCATATAAAAATCATTTGGGAAGGAACCATTTTAGTCCAAAAACACCCGGAAAGGGGGGATAACACAGGTGGAAACACTAACGATAATGCAGCTATTAATGGGAGGATACAGGATAGGATGGAGCCAGGAAACTGTGACATCACTAAAAAAAGTCCTCTGTGCTGAAGCTTGGAACACATCAGGCCCACCATCCATCTAAATAGATAGGTAGATAGATAGATAGATAGATAGATAGATAGATAGATAGATAGATAGATAGATAGATAGATAGATAGATAGATAGATAGATAGATAGATAGATAGATAGATAGATAGATAGATAGATAGATAGATAGATAGATAGATAGATAGATAGATAGATAGATAGATAGATAGATAGATAGATACTTTATTGATCCAGAAGGAAATTTAGCAATCTAGTGCATTTGCTTCCTCTGGGTTGCCACTACATTCTGTCGCATACTCAGTGAGTTAATCAATAGAGTTTCTATAGCACATGCAAACAAATGGCTTAGCTTTGAATGACTGCCAGTAGCTTGTGGTATTGAAATGTGGCTGCATAGTTTTCTGTCCTGCACTGAAAGCTGATCTGCTATAGAAACTATAGGTATATCATTGCCCTCCATTGCCCTGGAGTTGCTCCCGAGGAGAGGTGACACCACAGTCACCTTGCTCTGTACAGGGCTGTAGTCAAGTCCAAGAAAAGTTCAAGACCATGGCAAGTTGAGATTGAGCCAAGACCAACTCAAAAGGGGGTTGGGATCAAGTCAAGACCAAGTCCAAAGAATGAGACCAGGTCCAAACCAAGTCCAAATGAGAGCAAGATCGGTTCAAATCCAACTCCAAAATAGAGTGAGACCAGGTCAAGATCAAGTCCAATTGAGCTTAAAAGAGACCAAGGCCAAGTTCAAATGCAAGTGAGTGAGATGAGAGTGAGATCGAGTCAAGACGGAGTCTGAATGAGATTGAAATGGGGTTAAAACCAAGTCCAAAAAACTGAAACTAAGTCAAGACTGAGTTCAAATGAGAACAAGACTCGATCAAAACTATGTCCAAAAGAGAGTGAGATCAGGTCAAGACTGACTACAAATGAGAATAAGGCCAACCCAAGATCAAATCCAAATGAGATTGAAATGGGGTCAAAATCAAATACAAAAAAGATTGAGACTAGGTCAAGACCGAGTCCAAATGAGAGCAAGGTGGAGTCAAGACCGAGTCCAAATGAGAGCAAGGTGGAGTCAAGGCCGAGTCCAAATGAGAGCAAGGTGGAGTCAAGACCGAGTCCAAATGAGAGCAAGGTGGAGTCAAGGCCGAGTCCAAATGAGAGCAAGGTGGAGTCAAGACCGAGTCCAAATGAGAGCAAGGTGGAGTCAAGGCCGAGTCCAAATGAGAGCAAGGTGGAGTCAAGACCGAGTCCAAATGAAAGCGAGACCATGTCAAGAAAGTAAGATTGGCTCAACACCAAGAGCCAAAAAAATGTTAGTCCTCTTCCAAGACCAGGCCTTAGTTAGTCTTTGTCTCCTTACAGCACAAATTACTGGGAAAATGTAAAGGAAGGATTTCTTTTTCCTCAAAACAAAATTATGTGTATAAAAATAATGCTCATAATAAAATACCTCCTCTTCTATGTACAAACATGGACATAGTGTGGATTAAATGCTTCTTGGCATTCAACACCTGTTCTGGATAAATGCAACCAAAGAAATGTCATTGAACTGTGGGTTAATTCATTTATTTGGCTGTTTTGTTTTAAGTAATCAGTTTATGTCATCCATTGAAATTATATCAAAACACCTTCTGATTCTTTTCTGACAAAGGTGAAAGTCAAACTAAAACACTTATATATCATCTCTCTGACATCAATAGCCTTTCATGTCCTTTTACCTGCTTCAAATTGGTCATAGAGACAAAAGAGTTAATCCACAAGTGTCACGATTGGCCCCTCCCAGTCCTCCATGTGCTTTTGTTTTGTTTTGGTCTTGTCCATGTGATTCCTTGTTTTGTTTCTTCCCGGTCCTGCCCCCTTGTTTCCAGACCCTGCCCCTGATTTGAATCACCTGTGTCTTGTTAAACCTTAAACCATTATTCCTTGTATTTAAGCCTTGTGTTTTCCCCTGTTCGTTTGCTGGTCTTTGCTTGGTCTTTGTATTGTATTGTTCTTCCGGCCTCCGTTATTTTTTCCTAGTCTCTGTTTTTGTGCTTAGTCTGTGTTCCTTGTTGTCATGTCTGCCCATCGTTCTCTTTGCGTTGGCTCGTTGACCCTGGACCATTTTTGACCCTGATAATGGATTTGCCCTTAATAAATCTCGCTTCTCTTCATATATGTGTCCGCCTCATCATCGCTCCCCGGCGTCACAACAAGCAAACAATCAAGGCTACTTGTTGAAGTATAACAACAGTTAAACAAATCTGTTTGCATAGTTAAAATCACGAAATAGCAGGAATGAACCAGTCAACAATTACATGGTCGTGAAACGACACGAGGAGGCCACTTGAACATGTGGGTTGAACAGGGGAGGGTTGGGAGAATGTCTGACTGTTTAGAGGTTATTTTTCACTGTGGTTTGTTACATCAAGTAGTAAAATGGGCTTCACAAAAGATTTTATACAAAACAGTTCATATTTCCATCAAGATACAGGACTGGAGCTCAGCTCTTCTCACCTTTGAGACGAAGCAAAAGTGCTCTGAGGCACTCTGGCCGTGTTAAAGCCCTGAGCTGTTAGAACATGAGTCAGCGCATGGGTGACTGTTTAAATAAAAAGAACATATTTCTTAAAAGGCAGTTGGACCCCAGAAAATAAGACAAGTCTGGGTACAAATACGAGTCCAAGACAACTCAGAGACAATGAATAAGTCCTGAGTCCAGCCCAGACCCCAGTACTGCAAGCCCTACCTGTTTAAAATGACTCAAAATTGCAATTCTGGATACGAGGAATACATGTGCAACAGTCAAGTATGAACTCAGATGTGTCCTCGTGTCCGAAACACTGTTATGCAAAACCCTGAAAGTGACAGTTTTATCCTCTTGCAAGCCCCAGGCGAGGAACCCCATGTCACCCCTCCTCTGCCCACTACTCTAGATATGATGAACCTGATTTCCCCTCCAACTCACACAACCCCTCCCCAGCACCAGCACTGCAGTGTAGTACTGGAGACCAGCTGCGTCAGCAGCCCTCTCGGCCCGTCTTTTCATCTGCCCATGTCAGCCCTGATTAACCTCCCCCGAATAGGTCTAATTACCACAAATTACCAGTGCCACAAAGAGACGCTCTTAATTTAAAACTGGACCATGGAGGGGGCAGCCGGGGTGACTCCAGCAGACACATCTGCCTCCAGCGTCAGCTACGCCTTGAGCCTCGCTAGAGCTACGGCCCAGGCAGAGTAGGGGATTAACGCCGAACATCATTATTAGCTAGCTGTTTTGGACGTAGTCTTTCCTTTTCATGCTTATTCTTCCTTCTGTTTCGTCTCCGAATTGTCCAGACGAGTCTTCGAGAGGAAGAGGTGAAATGGCATTAGTGGGGAGGCTAAATGCGGAGATTAGCGCCATAAATAATTCACACCAGATTATCGAAATGCATTTAAGTGTGAGGAATAAATAAAGGCCGGGTAATCACGTATTAGAGTGCAATCTCACAGATCCGGTGTGCTGCGACGGAAAGCCCCCCAGGTCCCAGTCACTCATTATAATCCTGTCACCTCATCATCTCTCATCAGCCGCTGAATCACAGCAAACGCCGCGTGTGGAAATGCAGGCGGCCCACTTTATTAACTCCACAATATTAGAGCCACAGCTCACGCATGCGGTCTCTGGCGCACGTGAGCTCGCGCACATAAATTTCATCAAACATCTCTTCGTCACACGCCACCCGCGTCAGATGCTCCTTGACGCTCACTTGAAGCAAATTGAGTAACTAGGAAGCGGACCTGGAATCTTAATGGAAGCCGAGGCAGCGGCCCTACAAGCTGCGCTAGGGTGGAGGTGAGGAGGGGAGTAGCTAAATGAGCAAATACTATGCCAGGAGGAAGTCGACTGCTGTTCGAGAAGAGATGTATTCCATGATCAGGGCACGTGGCACCTCTTCTCAGAGTGCCTTCTCCCTACTCTCGCTCTCCGTCTCTCTCCCTTTCACTCTCTCTCTCTCTCTCTCTCTCCATCTTTTTCCTGGGAATCTGTTTATCCAGGCAGGAGTGGCTTTGAACCCTGGAGTCTTTGTACTTCTGAGGCTTGCGGTGGCATCTGCTAATGTCAATGCTAATGACACGGTCCCCATTCCCCTGCCTGTCGAGATACTTAAAAAGAGCACCGCAGAAAAAAACAAGGGGGGAGTTAAGGGAGGGTGGGGAGCAAGATTTTTATTTTTGAGGAGGGTCCCTGCATTTATTTATGAATGTATTCACGGCACTGAGCGAGAAAACAAAGAGGGGAAAAAAAAATCAGGCAGGGAAAAGTAGAGGAAGAGTTGTGGCTGACGCGAAAAGCCACTTCTCTCGACAGCGCTAAATTAGCATAGGCACTGGCAGACGCCCCCGCGGGAGAGCGGCGGAAAGCCCCCTTTTTCCTGCAACAAGGCTGCGAATCGTGAAATGAAGAAATGAAGAAATAAGCCCGGCTTTCGATTTCCTCCTGAAGAAGGCCGTGCGTAGTGGCAGCCCTGCTGTGCCCGAGGCTCTGAGACCTGCAAACACTAAGTAGCGCAGCGAGAAACGGAGGCACATGAGGGTCAAATGCAGGAGGCAGAAACCAGGTCAGGCAATCTCCCACCGCTCGGAAAGGAAACACACCCTCCCAGCAGTGAATCACTTTCGTTTTTGTTTTGTTTTTTAATGTTCGATTTGAAGGAAAAGGAGATGGAAAGCCAACCAAAAGTCAGGACCCCCCCCCCCCCCCCCCCCCCCACCCCCACCTCCCGTCTTTCCACCTCTCAATCCCACCTAAGCTCCTTCCCTCAAACGCCGCCTTCTGCTTTGCCTATTTGCTCTCTGTTGCTCTGAATTAACAGCTGACGCTAACTGGCTCTTATTTAGCAATTAGTGCCGGCTTCCGCCACGAAACTAACTGCAGGTCTCTCGCCCTAAAAATATAAACACATCAAAAGCGATTCAATTAACTTGCCCACAAAACACAAATGGGAGATCATCACATTAGGCAAATTAGAATGCGATGAAGGAGCATAACAACATGCTGGAACATGTTAATTAGAAACTTTCAGACATTACAGATCTGCAGGGAGATGGGATTGACCTGAAATAAACAGTCGGGAGAGCATTACACACTGGGTGATTAGATAGTGGCTCTTATGTGAACAGCGATAACTCCACTCCAAGACTACAGCACACTTCTCTATGATTGAGCGAGACCTAGATCACTGATGCTAATGGCTGCCAACGAGGCCTGATATTGTTCGCCTGAAGTTTGGCTCTTGGGTGCCTTGGTGTTGTACAGACACAAGGTGTGTACAAAATAAGGGCACATGAAATATTAATACTCGCTGGACATTTAATCAGAAACGCCTACCGTACACTAGGCTCATAGACTGTAGCGCCTCTGTTGCTGTGCGAATTACCAAAGAGAACACTGGGGACCAGATATTGCTTGGTTAGTGGACCTCAGAGCAGCAGTGACCCTGTCATGGAAGTGGCATTGTAGATCTACACAGGTATGAGTGGGGCTTTTAAACAATGTGTACACATACTGGTCACCTCATTAGACCTTCTCTTGTTGGTGTAGTTGTAGACGTGCAGTTTCAGACATTAGTTCATCTGTTTCCACAAATAATTTGTGTCCATCATCCTCTAGCCATTCATCAGTGGTCAGTTTCTAACCACAGGACCACTGTTAGCTGGATGTTTTTGGTTGACGGACTGTTCGTCAACCAAGAGACCAAGGGACCAAGGGACATCACACCAGGAGTTGCATGACATTGTGGAATATAACAGCTAAATATATATAGAAAGTCTGGGTGTTGCATCAAATTTCTCAAAACGAATGTCCATCTGAATGTTTAGGTCTTAACATCAACATTGCACTGAAATTGTAGCAGGTAGATAGATAGTAGTAGATAATTCACTCACATCCTTAGTAGATGTGGCCTTCATCAAGTTTTGAGTTCTCTGTAAATTCTCTTTCAACGCATTCCCAATCATCAGATTCATCCTCTCAGGAAAGGGGTTTGAAACACAACCCATGTTCTTCCACACATTGCATGCAATAACGCATTTCCGAGTCTCCAAAGCCTCAAAACGAACACAGCGCAGATTTCAGTATCTCTCCACTGTATTCCACTGTAACACGGCAACAACAACCACACATTAAAAAAGGAGCAGATCTGACAGAAACTGTCGTGCAGATGGTGAATAAACTTTCTTTTTTATTACTTTCTCTTTAATGGACTTAAAATCTAAAACTGAAAATCGATAATTGGTGGTATAAGCAGTGTGATTATCACATATGAGCTCGTGCTTGGCCTTCAGCCTCAGACCTACAACCACACCACACCAGTGCCAATATCTAATTATATAGTCTTCGTTCTCTTGTATTATTGCACAATTAAACACGGGTAAACATTTGTTTAGGTAAAAAAAAAATCCAGGCTACTTCAACATGTCTTGTTCTAGACTTTTGCTATTGTAAGAAGCTGGTCAGCAAGTGGTAAAGTAAAACTGGAGAAAGCATTGTTTTTAAATGTGACATAATCATGTCTGTAAATAATGCTATCACTATATTATGCCACCCCAGACCACAAAGGCTCAAGGTGGCTCAAATGAGACTTGAGGCTGACTGAAATGGGACAATCCATTGCAGAAGTAAACATTAGATGAACATGTGCCCTCAATGCATTAATGGCTAAATCAATTCCAGGCTTGTTTTCTGTTTTCAGTTATTATTAACTTCTTTTGCCATGCATACGTTTGTGTTAGTAGTTGTTACGGTTTACCTTTCCTTAAAAAAACTGTTTTTTCACTACAACTCGTTTGTTTTGAAAGAAAAAAAGATGTAGACACAATAGCAGATCAAAAGCATGCTGCACATCAATAGGGCTAAATTTATTTAGTTAATAAAAAAAACTCAAATATTGTAAATGATCAGATTTTTATTTATTAATTTATTAATTTATTTTTGCATACAAAGGCCTCCAAGGACTCTGATGCAAATGGGGCCTTACAAGACTGTGATCGGTCCTTGCATTAACTGACCAGTTTCAAACTGGCAAACCAAGGATGTGCTACTTGAGGACAGGGAGCTCTGATTTAACCTACTTGATACAAGTGTAGACTTCGTTGTAACGTTGGGTGCTTGTCTGTATTCTTATGTTTATAAGCGAAGATCCATGTATCACCTCTGCCTGAACAAAAGCTTTTTTAAGAAGCTGTATTTCAAATTTTTAAAAATTTATTGTAAATTGTCAGTGGGTCTTTGCATTGTGTCAAAATTTCAATTATAAAGATTTTGTTCCATTAACTTCATGTAAAAGTTAAAGATTTTTGTATTTTCCTTCTCACCTTTTAGTGGATACGAGATTTCATCCCGACACTGATGATACGTGCATCCATAGTAACTAGACCACCAGGAATTCTATCGATTCTGCCAACTACCCACTCTGGCATCACTCACTACACTGTCAGAAAAGAGGCACTGTGCAGGTACGTTTTGTTAATCAATGTAAAAACGATATAAATCTACCCTTAATTGTACAACAATGGTCTTTATGTCCATCTGTGTACCTTAAAGGTTCTGGACCTTGAAGGCTTTTCCAGGTTAAAGGTGTGTACCGGAGTCAAGACATTGGAGCCAATGCAGTTTGTAACAAAAATAGAATTGCAATGGAATTTGGTACAATTTTGTTCCCTAACTAAAGGCACTAAGGACGTACCTTTTCACCTTGGAGGGTTCAACCAGGTTGGTTTCACTGCTGTACTGATTGGTCCACCCCTCAAACAATATCTGATCAGTGGTGGTCCTATGGTGGTCCCTTGTTGCACTGTCTCTGGTTTGGGACCCTCAATGGTTAATCTCGGTACCTTTAGTCAGGGAACATAATTGTACCATAATCCACTGAAATGATGTTTTCTGTCTTTGATACTGACTCCACACACAGCGTCTCGGCCCCAGGCTTTTATTTTATCTTTCTGATTTAAAACATTCGATTATGAAAAGATAAAAATATGTACGTTTCACCTGGAAAAAATGATTGACGGTTCACAATTGGGCCTTAAAACCACTGTTGTGCATTTTAGGGTATATATATATATACTGTTTTTCTTTGATCAGCAAAACGTGTACATGCACAGTGTGTAGGTTAAAGGGGGGGTTGCTGATAAATTGCGGAACAGATGGGCCCACAAAGTGACTCGTTTCCCCTAAAATGGCCCATGAGTATGATTATTTGATATAGATGTGTAGATGATCTGAAATCATCTGCAGAAGCAAGCTTTATTAAAACCTGCTTCAAATTTCAAAGGTAGGATTTCCTAGATTTGTTCATCCTAAAAACACCCTCACCTGGACGTGCCACGTTGTAATAAGACAAGCTTATGCAACCTGCTCGGGAAAAAATGTGCTCCTATCAAGCAAGTAAATGACCGTGGAGAAATATAATCATTTTACTGGCTCATGAATAATGCAGCAGCAGTGTTCCTGAGAAATGGCAGAAATGTGTAAGTGTCATTGTGGATGAAATGAAACAAGCTCTGATGAACAAAGCCGGGGCTTTGTCTGCTTCATTTGTGCTGGTACGGATGAGGTGAGCCGTGCCAAAGGCTCTCGGCTGGACTGGGCTGGAATATCGACACTGGCGGTGTGCGGTCGATGCCGGGAGCGGCACTCCAACTGCGTTCGAGCGCATCTCCACCGACTCGTGTAACGTGCGGATAGCAGGTGGGATGCGGGTCAAGGAGGTGATTAAACCAGCTCGAGTTAGCTGCAGTGCTTTGCGTTGGGCTTTGGGTGAATGGAACTTTTTCAGCAGATGAGACGTTTCAGCTTTTCCCAGTTCTCCGTAAATGTTTTTAAGTCAAAACTGCTAGCGCTGCCAATAATGAATGGAGGTTAGTAAGAGCCAGTATGCATTATGCTAATGAAATCTTGCTCCTGGTCCCATCTGGGTTTGGTTCACTGTTAGCCCCATTTGCATTTCTGGGAAGACCTCTGCATTCATATATTCCAGTATCTGTTTAAGTGTGTAAATTATTTAACAGCGATCTGTTCTTAATTGGTGCTCTTTTTTTGGGTACTCAGAATGGTAGCTGATTGACGACGCTTCCCCTTCTGAGGTTCTTCCACCCTGCCTCTTTTTTTCCCTCAGCCACTTGATGCTTCTAAATGTCTCGGAGCTCCGAAGCAAGGTGCCAAAATTAGAGTGATTCAAATGTGAGCTGACAACGGTTTTGTCTGTGATCAGTGGGTGAGTTCAGATGTGCTAGTGAGGAGTTACCTGTGGGCTGACAGGAGGATGATATTGATGGACTGCTCCTTTGATCTGAGCTGCTCGTGGGCTTCGGCTCGAACGCATCTCCACCGCTTCCCTGGGTCGATACCTGACAGCTGACAATGCTACGTGCAGTTGCCATGGCTCCCTGGCTGACCGACCGATCCCTGAGCTGCTGACCCCTGGTCCCCCCCCAGAGCAGGTCCCAAAGGTGGAAGCTGGAGTAAACCTGTCCGTCAAACAAAAGGACAACGAGAAGAAGGCATGAGGTGAATCAAAAGAGTGTCCACCACATATTTTCTGAGCATGCTTTCGGACGTTTCTTAATCAAACATGATCTACCGGAGAACACCATCGATTCCTTTACCGACTGGACCTTTGATGAATTGCTGATGTGCTTTTAATGGTTACGGCCTTTGATTGGCCTGCAAGGGAGGTTCATTGCAGGTACTAAAAATAATGATCACCTGCACAATATAGGCCACATTAGCATCAAATTAACCTTTGAGGGAGAGGCTCGGTGCAGAGGAGAAAGGGTCAAACTCTCGACTTGCTTTCTCTGGCTCCCCATCTGTTTTTTTTGCCTGGTTCCTACTTAATTTCCTTTAACTGGATGCCCTCCTTGGCCCCAGTGTGTGCTTCCCCCACTGTTCCTTTTTTCCCTTTTTTTGCTGTTTATTCTTGCTCTTGGCACAGGAATCACCAGCACAGCACTAATGCTGACCCCGCTGAGAATGCACTTTCTGACCGTCTCTCTCTCTCTCTCACTCTCTCTATCTCTCTCTCTTTCCACCCCTCTCACCTCTATCCATCCCAAATCCATGCCACCTCTTGCTATCTACTCTCTGGGCTGCAGCCTGTGACCTCTCCAGCCACCCCTGGGGAGAAAAAGAGAGAAAATGACTGAACCCCCAAATCCCCCAAGCCGAGAATCAGTCAGTGTATCTATAATGCTCTGATGAACTCCTTCTATGAATGATTTGTGGCCCCCTCTCCTTCAGTAAATATAGGCCTTATCGACCCGTGCGCAAACCAAGTGCCAGGCTATTTGCTCAAAGGCCAATCCCTCCCACCCCAAAGCTACAAAACAGGTTTGCATTTTCTGATAAAGGACAAGTTAGATCTGAACACTTGCCATCATGTGATCAACACCCCAGCCCTCCAGGCTTTCTTTCTTCCCCCCACTGCTGATTCTGTGGAGAAATATAAGGCACAATGTGGCTCCTACGGAAGGCAACGAGAATTGACTTGTCCATTCTCTGCCCACAAATGGATCCCTCATTCTTTTGAAGCAATTATTACAAGGTTGGACTAGTTCTATAGAGTGCTGGTAATGCAGCGGTGTAGCTATGGATTTCTGACTGCTGGAAAAAAAAAGGTCCACAATGAAATTGTTATAAATGCAATTTGTCTTGCAGTCGTATAATACAGGGTGAACTCAAAGGCGCAGAGTTCTTGCGTCTTTGTGCCTTTTTCTAAAGGATCTTTTTATTTTTTCAGCTGAGGCCCACTTATGATGTTGGTATGGGTTAATCTACCAAAAACAGTCTTCATGTACTTTTACATAGCCATTTTCCAACCTCTCTTTACCCCTTACAATTAAACAGGGTGCTTTATCTTTTTATATAAAAAAGTACAAGATTGTCTGAAGACAAAACGACTTGAAATTACATTGTTCTTAGACGTTTTATTGCTTTCAAACTACAGTTATAGGTCTTTCTAACTGTCTAACTGTATGTTCATGATGTCAGTAAGCATAAAAGTGCTTATGTAGCCAACCAAGCAGCACCCAGTAGCAGCAATGCTAGCAACCTGCTGCCCAAAACCTGTTTATTGTGGCAAAAACTGAAAAATTCTGGTAAACTTTCTGAGATATTTTAACGGAATATGTCCTTCTACACTGCTGAAACCCCCCAGAGAACATTTCTGTTGGTTCCTGATAGTTTTGGCATGTGTTTTGGCTTTTTAATGCATTGATATCACAATGTAAAGGATATTAATGGTGTAACAGGTGACCAATGGCTGATTCTAAAGGCATTTGGACTTATTTTGAAGAAAGCTGAGTTTTGTGCTACAGCGATCGCCAAAGTCCTCAACAGCTTTTCACAGCGGTTGCTATTGAAAAAGAACACATTTGTCGGCAAAGCATGGAGAGGTCAGTTTTGGGGCAGGGTGGTCAGGCATGTGCTCTGAGGTTTTGGAGCTGAAATCCATGGCTGATTGCTCAGTGCACTGCAATAATGGGAATGATAAATAGTGTTGAAGAAGAAGCTGAGCATAGCACTGTGTCCCATCTCCTGCAGTGAGGCTTAAAAACAGTCCATGATCATTTCTAAAACCTCTCAGAGGAAGCCCTCCAGCAGCTGAAGACACACCAGACAGCGCCCCTGCTGCTACACACACACACACACATACATCAGTGCCGAACATACACCGCAGCTACTGGAGCGACCCACACGGCTCCTTCTAATGAAAGACAAGCCTGTTAGAGCAACATGCCATGCTTTCCCTGGGCACTGGGGACTTCCCAATGCAACACAAATCCCGAGAAAGCCCCTCCTCTCCTCACACTCGCACTGTATTACTATCTTTACATGGGTCTTCTACTGCGCCATTACTTATATAGATGTCCTGATCCATTAAAAGGTGCCTGGGTCGGTTCCGATCCTCGGGACAGTATGGCCCTAATTATTATTCAGCTAATCCTGCTGTAGCCCCAGTCCTAACCTCAGTAACTAAATGGAAGTACAACCTCTTTTAGCTTTTCAAGTAAAAGGCAGCTTTTGGAGAAAACAGGAAAAACTCATATGGGACATAATATTATTATGAATAGGTACTCACACAAATATAAAACATTCATGGCATATTATTATATGTCGACATTTATTAATATATAACACGCATGAGACATGTCACATGCCTGTTACCCTTTACATTGTGTGTAAATCTCATGATGAACCAATGGAAATGTCCCACCATGACTTGGAAAAATGGGGTTCCATTGACTTACATTAAAGGTTAAGTAGTTTTTATACTTCTCCTATATGTATATATATATATATATATATATATATATATATATATATACCCCTCATATTTCTGCAAATATTGTATTATATCTTTTCATGGGAAGACACTACAGAAATGAGACTTATAGACTTATAGATATAAGTTAAAGTGGTCAGTGTGCAGCTTGTATAGCAGTGCAGATTCACTGTCCTCTGAAAAGAACTCAACACACAGTCATCAATGTCTAAATAGCTGGCAGCTATCACTGTGAGTCCACCTCACAGTGAATGTGTCCAGATTGTGCTCAAAGTGTCGATATTTTGTGAGACCACCATTATTATCTAGCACTGCCTGAACCCTCTTGGGCATGGAATTCACCAGAGCTGCACAGGTTGCTACTGGAATCCTCTTCCACTCCTCCATGATGACATCACGGAGCTGCTGGATGGTAGACACCTTCCACTTGAGGATGCCCCACAGGTGCTCAGTTGGGTTTAGGGTTTGGCCAGTCCATCACTTTTACCTTCAGCTTCTTCAACAAGGCAGTTGGCATCTCAGTGCCGGCAGCACTCATGCAGCTCCAGACCATGGCCATGCTTGACTGTAGGCAAGTGACAGTTGCCTTGGTACTCCTCACCAAGGCGCCACCACACCTGCTGGACATCATCTGAATCAAACAAATTTATCTTGGTGTTGTCAGACCACAGGACTTGGTTCCAGTATTCCATATTCTTGGACTGCTTGTCTTCAGCAAACTTTTTCCGGGCTTTTTTGAGCACCAGCTTCAGAAAAGGCTTCCTTCTGGGATGATAGCCATGTAGACCGAGTTGATGCATTGTGCAGTGTATGGTCTGAGCACTGACAGGCTCACCTCCCACTTCTTCAACCTCTGCAGCAATGCTGGCAGCACTCGTATCTATTTTTTTAAGCCAACCTCTGGATATGACGCTGAACATGTGGACTCAACTTCTTTGGTCGACTCTGGTGAGGGCAGTTCTTAGTGGAACCTGTCCTGGAAAACTGCTGTATGATCTTGGCCACCGTGCTAGAGCTCAGTTTCATGCTAGAGCATGTTCACAATCTTCTTATAGCCTAGGCGTCTTTATGGAGAGCAAACAATGATGGCTGCGTGTTGAGTTCTTTTCAAAGAACAGTAAATCTGCACTGCTATACAAGCTGCACACTGATCACTTTAAGTTATATCCAACTTTCATTTCTATAGTGTCGTCCCATGAAAAGATATAGAAATGGAAATGTGAGGGGTGTACTCACTTTTGTGAGATACTGTATATATGTATATATATATATATGCACTGTAGAAATATTTGTCTATACATATATGCATGAACTATGTATATATACACCTATTTACACATTATATATGTGCACTTTAGTATTACGTATAGGCACTTACATATATATATATATATATAATGCATCACATTATTATTACATTGTTACTACACACACACACACACTCCAGTTTGTTTTCCTGTCTTTTTGATCCATACATTTCCTTTTCGTTTCCTTAACATCTTAAGGACCCTTAATGTCTTCAAATAAAAGTTGCAGATTTTGCTCACAGAGACGAGCCTAATGTCCTCCCACCAACCCCAAAAAGAGCTAAATACATGTATAGAGAAATACACACACATACACACCAGGAGCAAACAACAACCCCCCCCACCCCCTCACCCCAAAACCTAATTTAATCACGGACGCAAAGCTCATCTCCCAGCGTGGGCCCTGCGTGCAATTATGAATTCATTTATTTCCGATTTGTTTTATGTCAAACACACAAATCTAATGGCGTCCATGCGGGTCATGTGACAAGCCTCTCGCTGTGTGACTGAGCTGGAGCAAAGCGTGATGGAATAGCTCCAGCCTCTAATGGCAGTTCAGAGTAGAGCAGGGCAATCTAGCTAATCCTGGACAAATCACTTCAAAAAAGCAACACAGAACAAGAAACAACGCGGCCGCGAGAGAGGGAGACACGCTGAAGCTATTTTGTTAGCGAGTCGTGGAAAAATGGCTTTGCTGCAATGTGATTTGGAGGCA